>NW_022196897.1:59090643-59102516 GCF_008632895.1 Mastomys coucha
TTTGATGTTCAAGAGAAAAAAAAACAATCGTAGAAAGTAGTCATGGCTTAGGGAGTGAGAAGAGCTCTAAACGTTAATTCAAACAACCATGCTCTTGTGCTTCTAAAAATGAGAATAATCTTACATGTCACCAAACCTTTCTATGTGAATTCTGCCTGAATTCAAGTGTCTTATATCTTTTCCTATAGTAATGTGCTATGTGTGTAAAAGATATAGCCATAAACTAGCTGAAAATGAGGAGAAAACAGTACCAGTTACAACAAGCTCTATAACCCAGAAGCCACGGCCCTTCCGGGGATTTCAAGAAATTACATACAAAAAAATCCCATGTGCTCAGAGCCTCGAGGAGGGTTCTCAGGGAGGTTCCAAAACCAAAGAGAAGCAGTAATAGGATCAGCTTTGTTCCACAGCCTCTTTGGCAGTAAATCCTACATTCTTCCACATCTTTGAGAGAAGTGAGGGGATTTAAAAAAAAAAAAAAATTTCCAGTACATTTGTTGAACTTATCAGCAAGTGCTGGTAAACAACAGCTGCTGGGCTCTGAAGTCAACAATCTATAGATAAAGCTATAGGAATAGATTCATAAACATCGTGGGGCTGTGTACAATGTAATTACAGTATATTGTACATGCAGAGTACACTGCCAGTGGGAAGCAGGGGAAATTAAGCACAATGTGTTCTGTGGTTCACTGTGGAATTATTTATATGTGATAATTATACTGATGAGTTTCTTCTTACAGCGAGCAGGGGCCTTTGTAGCTTGTCTTTGCGTTTTGTGCTCAGACCTGCTTCACCCCCCTCCAACCCTTTACGCAGATGGCGGTCTAATTGTCTGGTGGAGTAGTGGGTGGAGCTAACAGGAGCAACCGGACTTCAGAAAGCAGTAGGGGTGGGAGGGAAGAACTCTGGTCCAGAGTCCAGATTCCAGCTTGGCCGCTCCTATGTACTACTAGAGAAGCGAGTGAGCCCCAGGAGAGTGACCCATGGACTGCAGCAGAGGGCTGGGTTATGCATAAGCATTTCCTTCACTTCCCAAGGTAGTTTGCTTCCAGTTTCCCGCTCTGCTGTTGAATCTGCCCTTCCTCCTTCTTATATATACCGTGTGTAGGAACTATGCACATTAGATTTTCTTGGAGTCCTGGTTTAGATAAATCCACTTAGCTCTTGATAGCCCAGGTACTTACATCCAGAGATAAAATAAAACAGTCAGTGGACTTTCAGAGCAAGTCAAGTCAGAGAAGAAAAGTTTGCTAGAAGTCACCAATTAGCCAGAAGGTATCCTTACCCCGTTCAAGCTGTGCCAAGGGGCATACAGCTGGAGTGGTGCTGTATGTGTATGCAGGCAAAGGGGGCCTAGGAGGCCCAATGCCCACTGGCTGGCTTCAGATCAGTCATGATGTTAAGTGCTTTTCCGAGTTGCTAATGAAACTCCAACTTTGACATTAGTCTTCATCTGGATCAAAGGAGGTGGAGTCAGAATGGGAGACACAGAGGTGAGCCGGAAAGGAAAAACAATTTTCACCTGTCACCAGGACTATCAGACAAGTGCTTCCCTTTTGATTTGGTGCCTCTGTGTGTGTGTGTGTGTGTGTGTGTGTGTGTGTGTGTGTGTGTGTGTGGTGTGTGCAGTGCAAAAGAGAATGATTCCGGGGGCGGGCGGAGAAGAAAAGAAAATTGGAGGGTAGAAGGAAGTACATGGACCAACCAAATAGAAATATTCCAGTGAATAGTGTGTGGAAAGGTCTTGACAGAACCCAGGGAATGTATGATAAATGTAATAAGTCATTGAGGGGAATAAAGCCACATCTCACATGCAGATATTACCCAGTGCCAACTCGCCTGCTATTATTCTTTTAACAGATCCGGATGCTGCTCAAGCTAATAAGAACCATCAGGATGTCCGGAGTTATGTACGGCAATTAAATGTGATTGACAACCAGAGAACTTTATCACAGATGTCACACAGATTAGAGCCTCGCAGGCCATGAGACATCTGAAGTGCCCAGAGTGATGTTTTGTCTCCAGTCCACGATCTTTCAAAGATGCTGTGTATGCTACTACTGACTGTGTTCCTACTAGAGAATTCTCCAAAATGAACAAGAGGCCCATTCTGAGAGCCCCTCGGGGCTACATCCTGCTTTCCGACCACACTGGAGAAGCAATCTGACTTGTCTAATGCTGACATGCTGTAGCTTAGGAATCATCAGTTATAGTCACCCTCCTTCATTGTCAGCATGCCACCGCCAGGCTCACGTGAAGAAACAACCTTGGCAGGGGATGTATCAGGCCCTTGACATCCCTTCCCAGGCTGTTTGCAGCAGGAGACTATGCTGTGAATAGGTTTGACTCAGATGCGCCGGCGATGATATAATTGAATGAATTGTTTACTTAGCACCTTATTTGGGGTCTGGGGTCTGGGGTCTAGGGAGGGTGTTGAGGATACCATAAAAGTCCAAATTATACGTCATGATTCTCCATCTTCATAATCTTACCTCTGAAGGAATGGAACCTCACCACAACACTATGAAACATTATGGCTGTTTGGTCTGTAATTTTGGAATGATCTATAGAATAATATGTTTACACTGTAAATTTAAAAATCTTACAAATCAGGATTACATACATAAGAATTCCACTAAGAAACACCAAGGTTCTTAATATCGCCAGCGTTAAGATAGAAAGTAACATTTCAGAAGAGCACAATATGCACAAAACATTTTTTCAAAATTGAAATATTTTCCTGGGCATTAGAAACCTTTCCACTACAAATTTATTGTTACTGATGAAAAAAAAGAAACATATTTTCTGGGACTTAAATGTTATTACAAAAATCTTAATTTTCAGCAATTGTTTTGCACTTTCAGATAGATTGTAAATAGGTTATGCAGTCAATGGTATAAAGTTATTTATTTGCTACATAATAGACATTGTGCCAAATAATTCTTTTTTATTTATTTTATTCAGTATGAAATTTTGGAGTACATTTTTTCTGTTTTCTTAATTAGACCACATTTAATGTATAGGAATTGTATGTACATATCTCTTCTGTAAATAACAACCAGTATCTTCACTAAATATACTTGACAAGAAATATTTTTATTGTCAGTGTCTTTGATACAGTAAGTGTTACCTTTCGATATTGTGGGTACTGGAATTTTTTTTCATTTATTTATTTTGTGTGCGTGTGTGTGTGTGTGTGTGTGTGTGTGTGTGTTTGTGTGTGTGTGTGTGCTAGAGACTGAACCTATGGCCACATGCATGCTAAGCACACTCCAAACCAAGAGCTACAACCCAGCCTGAATTTGTTTGTTTTGTTTTAATCGAAATAAGTTCATATACTAATACTAAAACTCGCCCTCTCAAAATAATCTAGTGAGTTTTCGTATGTCCGTGATGTTATACAACAATTATCACTGACATCAGATCGTGGCTGTGCAGAGGGCTGGTCATTAGTATTCATCTCTCACTCTCCTTCTCAACCCAGGCAACCCTCATCATCTACTTTGTGTTGCCAGGAGCTTGCTCTGAACCTCCTACAATTGGAATCATGTGATACAAGCCTTTGGTGTCTGGCTTCTCTCATTTAACCCAAATGTCTTCGTGATTCTTCCATGTTGCCTCTTGTATCATAGTCCATTCTGCTATGTGGCTGACCCCTGTGTGTTAGATGATGTGCTGGCTGGTTTTGTGTCAACTTGACACAGGCTGGAGTTATCACAGAGAAAGGAACTTCAGTTGAGGAAATGCCTCCATGAGATTCAGCCGTGGGGCATTTTCTCTGTTGGTGATCAAGGTGGGAGGGCCCATTGTGAGTGGTGCCATCCCTGGGCTGGTAGTCTTGGGTTCTATAAGAAAGCAAACTGAGCAAGCCAGGGGAAGCAAGCCAGTAAGCCCTCCATGGAGAGCCCTCCATGGCCTCTGCATCAGCTCCTGCTTCCTGACCTGCTTGAGTTCCAGTCCTCACTTCCTTTAGTGATGAACAGCAAGTGTGGAAAGTGTAAGCTGAATAAACCCTTTCCTCCCCAACTTGCTTCTTGGTCATGATGTTTATGCAGGAATAGAAACCCTGTTCTGGTGTGTCTGAAGACAGCATATTAAAAATAAATAAATAAATCTTTTTGCGATGTGTCTGAAGAAACCCTGACTAAGACAAATTGATACCAGCATAGTAGGGTATTCCTGTGACAACCTGACCATGTTTTCGAAAACTGTGGAAGGACTTGGAACTTTGAGCTAGAAGAGCCACTGGGATGTTAAGAGCTCTGTGGGATGTTCTGTAGTAGGTTCTTGGAAGATAATGTTGAGAACAGTACAGAAGATGGAGGCCTGGCTTGTGAAATTTCAAAGGGAAAATTGAAGACTCTTATCAGGGCCATTGCTGTTTTGATTATGAAGATTCTGTGGTTTTGGTTAGCTGGGGCTGAAGAATCAGCTGTGATAACAAGATACCAGAACTACTAAAGCAAAACCTTTGCATTACTGGGACTATTGATGCTGGTTAGCTGGAGCTAAGAAATTAGCGGTGATTACAAAGAGACCCGCATCATTGAGGTGAAATCTTTTGGGAAGTGTTTTCTGAGAGCACAAAGAGGCTGTGCTCCAAAGATAGCCAAGGTTGTACCTTGTGCTGCAGCAGGACTTGGTAACGAGTGAGAGTCACCCAGGTGGTACTGGTTTTGAAGGCATGAAGGGGTCATGAAGAGCAGCTGAGGTTCAGCACAGTGAGAGGCCAAGGAAGGCCATTGGTGAAGGGGCAGCCTCAGTTTGCACTTGATGGCCCAGGACTGAAGGGGTCATGCAAAGGAGTTGAGGCATAGCACCATGAAGAGAGCCTATTAGTGGTTATTAGTGAAGCCTAGTTACAGCGGAAGACAGCAGTGTTTTGGCAATGCCAGTACCATGAGATACAGAACACCAAGAACAGCAGCAGCAGTGGAGTACAGGCAGCTAGAACCTAAGACGAGATGTGTGCTACAAAGGGCAGGGCTGGAGAAATGACCCAAGCCCTTGGAGGAGCCCAGAAGATCATGAGTTGGACCCCAGACACTGGACAGTTGGAGTTTGATTTTTGCTTTTGATTGTGACTGTGCCCTGATATTTTTCCCTCTTGAAGGAAGAAAGTATTTTAGTAGAACCCACAGTTAAGAGACTTTGAATTTTAAGAGATATTGGACATTTTAAACGAATTGAACTTTTAATATGTAAAGACTGTGGGACTTTTAAAGTTATTTAGATCTTGGGGATGAATAAGAAAGTAAGGATTGAGGCTTAACAGTGATGTGTTTGTGTGTCAAGTTGACATGGGGTCAATTGTACTGGCTGATCTCTGTGTATCAATTTGACACAAGCTGGAGTTATCACAGAGAAAGGAACTTCAGTTGAGGAAATGCCTCCATGAGGTCCAGCTGTAAGTCATTTTCTTACTTAGTGATCAATGGGGATGAACCCTTTGGGTGGTGCCATCCTTGGGCTGGTAGTCTTGGGTTCTATAAGAAAGCAAGCTGAGCAAGCCAGGGGAAGCAAGCCAGTAAGGAACATCCCTCCATGGCCTCTGCATTAGCTCCTGCTTCCTGACCTGCTTGAGTTCCAGTCCTGACTTCCTTTAGTGATCAACAGCAATGTGGAAATTGTAAGCTGAATAAACTCTTTCCTCCCGAACTTGCTTCTTGATAATGATGTTTATACAAGAATAGAAACCCTGACTAAGACAGATGGGGAGGCCATATTTCTTTACCCCTCTCATCACCTTTTAGCCACCAAAAATGCTGCTGATGTGAAGAGGCACTGGTTGTGGAACTGCGTGCAATTCCATACTATCTCTGAGTGTGAAGCTTTAAGGAGATACCTAACATTCTTTACACTATGGACCTATTTGTTTAGTAAGTCTATTTTTTTTCCATAGTGTGAGTGTGTTCCAGACTGTACCAGTCTTACAAGTTCACATTATTTCTCCATCAGCAGAAATACAACTATGAAGACAAGAAAACAAAGACACCATCTTCAAATACATTTGCAGGCCACTGCATAGCAGAACTGGTTCTCATTAATATATTAATGGCTCTGAGAAGTCCAAGTAAATTTTTTTAACATCCCACAATTAAAATTTACCTTGCCAAATGCTAAACCAGGTAAATGGCTTTCTGTATTTCTTTATATAATATTTCAGTGCCCTAAAGAATAGCTATGTCATGCAATATTGATGTCTGCCCAAAAGTACATGCATACAATGCCTTGGATTTACTACACAATGATGTTTTTAAATCACAAAATGAATTTCCCTATAATCGTGATTGTTCAATGTTTCACTATATCATAGGCCTTAATTAGCTGCAAAGGTTTTACTGTTGTGTACTTCTAGATGATTTATAAAGATCATTAATAGGGCGACTGTGCATTCTTCCTTGCTTTGATCTAATTCTTCTTTATTCCTACAGACCTTATAAGCTGCTATCCTGTGCACACTGGCACCATTCCCCAATTCCACGGTGACTGACGTATTCTAACTTCATTTTAATTTACTTTCAACATTATTAAAAATTAATACATATTCTCCCATGTGTATTACCTTGGTCTCCCAAATGAGAGTAATAATTAATACATAAAAAAAGATAAGAGGTTTTAATTAAGACTGTTTATATATATATATATACATATATATATATAAATACATCAAATTCCTTTATTCAAGGTAAAAAGGATGAGGTCAAAAAATTAGTACTCTGAAAAGTACACAGTAGTAGCCAGGCAACCTTTCCTGACTCAGGAGAAGCAGTTAATATTTTAAAACTTGCAAACAAGCCAAAAGAAAATGAGATGCCTACAGGGTCATAAGAAGGATAATGAGGTTTGCTGAAAGATGTGGGGGGGGGGGGGAAGAAAGAGAATGTTTTTCCCAAAAGCTCCAGTAGAAAATTATACATTTAAGTGTTTAACGTAACTGCTCAGCAAGGTCACTGGCATAGTGTCCAGTAGCTAAGCTTTCCCAGCAGCGTTTGAACGCCATGCAGGTTAAATACATTTCCCTCCTGAATTCAATGGCATTTCTTCTCAAGCTATGAATGCTGATCAATGACTACCAGTGTGAGAAAATTAAAAGAAGTGTCACTCTGCTTTCAAATTGTACTTTCTGATAATAATAAAAATTCAGCATAGAGGAAACAGTGTGGTAAAATGAGCCCCTGCCTTGAATAGCTTTTCCTTTGTTGTCGATCTAAAATCCATTACACGTCTTGCTTCTGAGTAATTTGAATCTGTCCTACATAGCACAGTGTAGTGTTGCATGAGCAGGCCACAGCAGCCTTTACTTACAAATTGGAGAAAACCTTTAACTCAACTATTGTTGGTCATTATTTCTATTTGCTCATTGGTTCCACTGATTCATTAGCAGGCAATGATTAACATGTGCTATAGTTTGGATTTTGGATGTCCCTGAAGTGCTTTTACATTGAAGGCTTGCCCCCAGGTCATGGTGATATTGGGAGATAGTGGAACCTTTAATAGGTGGAACGTATGGAAGGAATTGAGGTCATGGGGGAGCCTTTAACAGGTGGAGCCTGTGGAAGGAAGTGAGGTCACTGGGAGCAAGGGTTGCTAGGAATCAAGCCTCTCTTCTTGCTCTTTGCTTCCTGGCAATCCTGATGCCAGGAGCTTCCTCTACCATGTGCCCCAACAGGCCATAGGGCACTGAGGCCAAAGGACTTTGGATTGGAACTACTAACTATGAGCCAAAATATAATTTTCTTCCTCAAATCTCAAGTATTTTGTGAGGTCTCTACAGACTCGGGATCCAATGCTGCAACAAGCCACAGGGAGTTCTTCTTCTCATAAAGCTTACCATAGAGTGGGGTGAAACAGAAGAAGCCACTTGCATAATCAGAAAGACACATATAAAAACCCATTCAAGGGGCTGTAGAGATGGCTCAGTGGTTAAGAGCACCAACTGCTCTTCCAGAGGTCCTGAGTTCAAATCCCAGCAACCACATGGTGGCTCACCACCATCTATGATGAGATCTGATGCCCTCTTCTGGAGTGTCTGAAGACAGCTACAGTGTACTTATACATAATAAATAAATAAATAAATCTTTTTTAAAAAAATTCATGGGATGTTAATGATCTTAGCATGCAACATGAGGATTTAAATGCCTGAGGTGAGGAAAATGTGGCCAGTGGAATTGACAGTTGAGCTGAGCTCTAAAGGAGAGGAGGAAGAGAATTTGCTATAAGATGGAAATGATATTGGTAGCAAGGGCTAGGAAGCTCAGGTGCCTACAGGGATCATGGCTAAGAATACTCAATGATGTAGTGGTGAGCTAAGGAAGACAAGAGCATGCTGGCCCTCCACACCTTCGTGTTTTATTTGATAGTGTGCAGACATGGAAGAACAGAGTTGAACTTGGACTGGTGAGGTCTTAGAAGATAGGTCCCTTGTTCTGATCTGTCACAGCACCCTGATTTATGGGGTGTGCTACCCACCATACCTTAGTTACAGTATTGTGCAGATTGGGAGGAAGGTCAAAGGGAGCTGAAACAAACAAATAAACAAACAAACAAACCTACAATCATACACCCTTTATTCACCTTAACCTTTTGATGGACATATTTCAACTTCATTATGATAAAATACAAGAAACTAAAACTGACCATTTAAAACTTTTTTTTTAAGTAAGCAATCCAATGCCATTCCGCTATAGGGATTTTTCCCCCACACCACTTTAGCCATCTTCAGTTGCAACTGCATGACTGCACCAGAGTAACACTGGCCAGTTTTCTGCTTAGTTTCCCAGCAGACCAGAAATAGCCAGAGTAATTGGAGTGGTAGATGGGACTTTACAAGCAGACCCTGGAGCCAGGAATGTAGTTGACTCTGAGATGAGCTTAAGATAAACCAGGCATTATACATTCTGGCTTGGGCTAAGTCACTTTTGACCCGAGCATTGCATATGCTCTTCCCTTGACCTAAGCTAAAGAGCTCTGTACCACCTTGCTGCTGCCTCTGTCCAGGCTTTTCTCAGTAAATCCTCCCAATAAATTGCATTCTGTGTAACCTGAGAGCTCTTCTCTTTCTTTGGTTCCATGGTAACTCAGAGTTGGTTCTCATACACTGAAGCCAAGTTATTCTGGATCAAATACATTTAAATTGTTGGACAGCAGTCATGACCGTCTGTCTAACACCCTTTCAGCATCCAAACTGGAGCCCTGCACCCCTCAGGCAGTAAACCCCACTTCTCCTACAGCTGTACTACCAGCCATTCTGCCTCAGTCTCTGTAAGTGCCCATCACGTGCTGCACGTAAGTACGGTCATTCAGTGCTTGCTCTTCTGTCCTGTGTCTGACTTGTTTGTGTAGTTTAATGTATTTGAGGCTCATCCATGTTGTATCAAGATGGAAATTTCTTCACCTTTAAGGTTGATTTTTTTTCCATTTTGAGACAGGTCTCATGTAGCTCAAGTTAGCCTTGAAGCTGATGATGACCTTCAGCTTCTGCTCTTCCTACCGCCACCTCTCCAGTATTGAGGTTATAGACATAAGTTTCCTTACCCAGCTTATGAATTGCTCAGTAGTGAATTCAGGGCCGCAGAAATGCTAAGTAAACACTCTACCAACGGAGCTACATCCCCAACCCCGGTCCGCTTATGTGCATATATATTTTGTTAATTTATCAGTCTATTGACAGACATTTGGCTTATCTCTCCCTTTTAGCTATTGTGAATAGCACTAATTTATGAGCATAGGCATAAGAATACCTGCTCAACTCCAGCTTTTTAACTCTGGGGTGAAGTTGCTGAATCATGTTCAATTCTATGTTTAATTGTCAAACAATATTTTGTACTTATTCTTTGAAATTTTCATATACTGATACAGTGCATTTCAGAAGACAATTCTATGTTCTGACACCAGAAGAGGGGGAAATAAACAAATGATTGATGCCACTAAACCTGACAGAATAAAAAATGTGCAGATGTCAGAGTGTCTGCCTGCTTAGGCTCCTATTGCTCGTGTTTACCAAGACATTAGGGAGGATCAGGGACATGATGTCCCAGGAAGCCAGAACCTTACTCTTTCTGGCAATTTATATCCGGTGAAGCTTTGCCATGAAGCCTGAGGCACTGCAAGCTCATAGGCCCTGACATTCCTCTCCAGCCCTGGAAAAGAGAGGTATAGGCTGGGGCACCACAGGAAAGCTGCCTGGTGCCACCCCAGTCCTATCTCTCTGGGATCTCTCTTCCTAACCAAGGAAGAACCAGGAATAGGGGAGGCCCAACCCAAGAAAGTATGGAGAGCACAGAATTCTCTGGATCAGGTTTCTGCAGTATCTGTGTCTAAAGGGTGAGTAGACAATGCTCCTTCTGTTCCTTCGCTGATGGCAGCCATTGCCCCCAGAGTGATGATTCCTGGGACTTGGCAGAGATGTACCATAGCTGATGGTTCCTGGCTTGGGCTGTGATATTCGAGGGGAAGTGGGCATGTGATGATGGATCTGTCTTCACATCAGGGAAATGTTCTCCAGGTAAGAAAGCACAACACCTTGGCCTGGAACTGGAGATGGATTCTGTAGTTCCCAAGGCGCCAGAACTTTAAAAGAAAGATGTGGATCGGTGGAAAGACAAACTTTACCCATGAGGCCTTCAGGTGTTCTGTGTATTAGTCAGTGTTCTCCTGAGAAACAGAACTATGGAACAAGCCAGTTCTTTATGATACATATTCTTCAAAGGAGAGGCATTAGTGAAATTAGCTCATATAATTACAGAGGCTGACAAGCACAGTCTGCAGTGTGAGATGGTAGGCTTGGGACTCAGGAGGCCCAGTGCAGGCTGGTACTATTCCAGGCTATAGCCCTGTAGGTAAAGAGCCAGGCTAGAACCAGCACTTAAGCATGAAAGCCCCCACACCTACAGTCTAACAGGCTAAGCTCAGGCTTAAGGTGACAATTAAAGAAGTCTGTGGTGGTGAAAAGCACAGTTCATGTCACGAACAATAGCTAAAGCTGTCCAGTGACTCCAAGCCTGTCTTCCAGGCAGTAACAGGACTTTTAGGTTTAAATAAAGGATGGGTAGGGGCAAGGAGCAAGAGGTATATAAATGAAATTGTCCTGGTCAAGTTGTGGGCCTGTCAATCACCCTTACAGCTTGGGTTCTGCCAAGTGGTCTGATGTGAAGTTACTGCATGACTGTTGTCATATGAGGGGCAATCTAGTTCTGACAAGATGATCTATTCCAGGGTGGAGCATCACTATCATAGATAATTGTCCTAATCCGGGCTGGTGTGAGGGGTTCTGTCCTGGGAGGCTTGGTTTTTCCTGGAATCCGAGGTGACTTTCAGGGGTGAGGGCAATGGCTTATCTCTGTACCTTCATCCTTGGAGGGTGATGAGTTTAGGGTAACTGGAAATTGTTTTGTGCATGATTGGTATGCCTATGCCAAGTCTAACCCAAACTAAGGGCCAGAAGGCAGAGTATGCTGGCTAGTTTTTCTCTATCTCCCTTCCTTCCTTTTTGTTTTCTTTCTCTCTTTTCAAGCTTGAGGCACACCTTAGAGTCATCTGAGAAAAGGCACCCTTAATTGACGGATTGCCTTTATCATATTGGCTGTAGGCAAGTCTATGAGACATGGTCTAGATTGATGTGAGAGATCCCAGCCCACTATGGGCAGTGCTACCCTGGGAAGATGGTCCTGGTTGTATGAGAAAGCAAGCTGGGTAGCCATGAGTACAAACCAGCAAGCAGCCTCTTTCTACTGTCTCTATTCTTGCCTCCAGGTTCCTACCTTGAGCTCCTGCCCTGACTTCCTTCAGTGATGGTTTGTAACCTGGGTCTGTAAGCTGAATAAACCTTTATTCCCCAAGCTGATTTTAGTTCTCTCTCTCTCTCTCTCTCT
>NW_022196897.1:59102526-59134431 GCF_008632895.1 Mastomys coucha
TCTCTCTCTCTCTCTCTCTCTCTCTCTCTCTCTCTCTCTCTCTCTAGAAATCAAAGCATGGCACAGAGATACCAGGTCTTCCTTGTGCACTTAGTTACCTGTGGGCCCAAGGGAGAAATTGATGCTTTGTGAGCAAATGCCACTTCTAAGGGCCTGTTATAAAGAGACTTGGTGGTACTGATGCAGTCCAGAGGCAGTCTGCTGGAAAATGGCATTCTTCTTAGGAGAAGCTGGTCATCTACTTCTATTTAGGTGCCTTCCACTGATTACAGCTACATCAGAGTGCCTCTGTCCTAAAATCAGTCTGCTTTACATAGAATACCCCAATTTAAAGACCAATCTTATTTCCTAAATACCCATTGAGTTGGCACATAAATCAAACATCACAGAGTATATTGAACCACTTCAAACATTGACTTCTAAAAACAACCATGGATAATGGGTCACCTGGGCAGTTCTGCTAAGCCTCATCTCTGCTCATGTGATCTCTTCCACTCTAGTGGGCCACCTGTCTGGCTACTTGTTGGCTGAGAAAGACTTGCAGGAAGCAAGGAGTTAACCAAAGGCTCTGAGGGGCCCAGTGTAGAATGAGTCGCCAATACTATACAGCACCAAACTAGCCAAAGGGGATTGAGAAGCCATCTGAGAGTCAGAAGGTGGAAAAATACCTTTCTCTGCATTGCATCCCCCCCCCCCCCCCCACCGCACCGCTGCAGAGCTTCAAAGTCATACTTCCCAAATGGTAGAAGTAGGGAAGAGAAAGTTAGTGTGATCTTGCAAACTATCTGCTAGAGCAAGGGCAACACATGGGAGAAATAGCTGGAGACTCTGCCACTCTGGTTTGTTGGGAGTTTTTCAGACCTGGTGAAGCCACTTGTTTAAAGTGTTTATCTTGGTGACTTTGGCAGGCTTGGGAGAGGCAACATTGGACAGAAGAAAGCAGTCAAGCTTGAGCATTGCTAGATCCAGGTTTGACTGAGGAACACTTGCATGGTGTGTGGGGCTATTTCTAGCTATTACCATCTCACTGGAGTACCCATCAACCAGACTTCCCTGTGTGTGCTATAGTCTGCACCATAGGCTTTGGAGGACAGACCTGGGCTGAAAACTTTGATATGTTCCAAAAAGATGAAGAGAGAGAGGGGGAAGGGAGAGGGAGAAGGAGAGGGAGAAGGAGCTCCATGCGAGCTTTGAGTCATTGAAAATGACTTGGGAATGGGGGACAGTTAGGGAATTATGTTAAACACTTTTCCCTTGTCTTAGTTAAGGTTTCCATTGCTGTGAGGAGATACCATGACTACAGCAACTCTTATAAAGAATAACATTTCACTGGGGATGGCTTACATCTTCAGTCTACTATCATCATGGCAGCATGCAGGCAGGCATGGTGCTGAAGAAGGAGCTGAAAGTTCTACATCTTGATCCAAAGGCAGCCAGAAGACTCTCTTTTCCACAGGTAGCCAGGAGGGGACACTCATTCCATATTGGGCAGAGCCTCAGCACAAGAGTCCTCAAATCGCCACCCACCATGATATACTCCCTCCAACAAGGCCACACCTACTCCATCAAGGCCACACCTCCTCATAGTGCCACTCTTATGGGCTAAGCATATTCAAACCACCACACCCTTTGTACCCCAAACTTGTGTTACAATAGTTAGACATGTGTTGTTGAACCAGAATACCTATATAGCTGTGGATGCCTGTGTGCAGGTATGGCTTAAAAATTCTTTGTAACTAACAGATAACATTCTTTAAGTTACTGAATGAAAGGAAGAGAAATGAAAATAAGATAAAAGACTCATGTTTCTTTTTAAAAATGATTTTAAAACATTATGTGTGTGTGTGTTTGTGTGTGTGCCTGCATGAGTTTATGTGCACCATGTGCATGAAGGTGCTTACAAAGGCCAGAAGAGGGTGTTGGATCCCCTGGTAGGTGGCAGTTGTGAACCAGCTGATGTGGGTGCTGGGAACTGAGCCCTGGTCCTCTGCAAGAGCAATAAGTACTCTTCCCCTGAGCTATCTCTCTGTCCCTAAGACTCATGCTTCCTACCTACAGATCAAATGATCAAAAATGAAAGAAACAAATAGAAAGAATTTAAATTAAAGTACAAATCATACCTACATAAATCATACTGGAAATTAGGTTTTCACGTGGCCTGGGTGTTCATTGAGAAGTTCAGTTCACACAGTCTAGAATCAATTCCTCATGGTTATGAGATTTCGCCGTAAAAAGCTAGCTCTTCATCAACAGTCCTAATCTTCTCTTATCTAATACATACAAGCCATTATAAAATCCATTTGTATTTCTGGCTTCAGAAATTAAATTGTAAGTATGAAGCAAAGTATACATTAAATTAGGGATTATCACTTGCAGCACTCTGTGTGAGCTGGGTGCTGCTGGGCCATTTTAATTAAGAATTCCTTCTCAATAACAATAAAAGCAAATGAATAACATTAAGTCAACATTGAAACAGTTGTGTGTGGGGGAGAGTGACAGTGGCTGAGATACGCAGCCATATTACACATGAGCAGAGTTCACATGTGTATTTAAAAGGCACATCTTCAGCAACCAGAAGGCCTGGGACATGAATATAGAGCTCTTTGGGACTCCAAGAAGTACTTGGGTGGAGCTTGGGGAGAAAATTCTTATTTTTCCCTAGCTAGAGGACAAGGAAGGCCACTAAGGAGTTCAGAACTTTAACTAAGAAGCTTTCTGAATGTTGAATTTGGAAAGGGATCTGCTGGGCTATGCTGACTCAGTCAGTAGTGCTTCCTGCCCCTCAGTCCTTCCATTTATTGAACACATACTCCGAGCCAGGCACATATGTGTGGCATTTTATTCTAAATACTCAGGAGATGAATAGTGTCACTAGCTACTGGTGAAGAAACACACAGAAATAAAATAGCTTGCCCCAGTTTGCACACTTAGTTGATGATAGAGCATGGGTCACCAATGAATAGATTTGATTCCGACACACTCATTCATGCTGAGGGTGCCCTGAGTGCCTAACTTTCTGCCCCAGAGGACTGAATCTGTACACGTTTGATGCTACGCAGTAAAATCAATGGGGGATCGTCAGAAGCTCAAGCATGAGATTCACTTTGCAAAACACAGTAATTAAGATTTTATGTACATATGTACACATGTATGTATGCATCTGGCTATTTCTACATGAGCTCTGGCCCAGTTGCCCAGTCTGGCTTCAAACTGCTCAGCTCGATGATGATCTTCTGGTTCATCCTCCTCAGTAGCTGGGACCACTGGCAAGCTAGCTCAGCAAGTTATTTTGTATTTTTCTTTTTGTTTGTTTGTTTGTTTTTCCAGAAAAAAATTAACTTCTTTAAGTACTTTAAGAAGTAATTTATCTGCTACCTGGACAAGTTTTCTTTTCCTCTTTTATTACTTCTTTTTTTTTTAAAGATTTATTTATTATTATAAATGAGTACACTGTAGCTGTCTTCAGACATACTAGAAGAGGACATCAGATTTCATTATGGGTGGTTGTGAGCCACCATGTGGTAGCTGGGATTTGAACTCATGACCTTCAGAAGAGCAGACGGTGCTCTTACCCACTGAGCCATCTCACCAGCCCTACTACTTCCTTTCTTTTGTGAGATTATAATTACAACATTTCTTCATTCACCTTCCTCCCTCCAAACTCTCCCGTCTCCCCACTCCTTGCTCATTTTCAAATTCATGGCCTATTTTTTCTTAAATTGTTGTTACACACACACACACACACACACACACACACACACACACACACAATCAGCTCAATCTGTATAATGATACTTGTACGTGTTTCTAGGGCTGACCAGTTGGGAAGAGCACACCAATTGATTGGTTATCCAAAACCAAATGGCTAGTGAGGTTGAGTGATCTGTATTGTTCCTCCTGGATTTTTATCTTTAAGATAGAAGTGGGTGTGTGTGGGTGTGAGAGAGAGACAGAGAGACAGAGACAGAGACAGAGACAGAATCCTTGAATAAATTTTCCATATATCCTATGTGTGTCATAGGTCAGCTACAGAAAGACTAATTTTCTCAAGATCTGACAGTGCTCTGTATTCCCCATAAAGGAGAGGGCTCGCTTGCATCTGCAGTACTTTCTCTGAGGCAGTGTGATTGGTCCATTTGTATATCCTGCTGTTCTTTATGCTTTATTTATTAAAATTGGTGCCCCTGAAACCAGTGCATGATTAAACTATGTATGCATACTGACTTGTTGGTAATATGGAGAAGGGGTTTCATTACAGAGCTTCAAGCATCCTCACTGGGCACAATCTTGTTTGGCCACGTTGGCTGCCAGTCTTCTGGTTTCTTCTCTCTCCTCTTTGTTGCCTCCATTCCATCTTACAGGCTGACTGACATGCCATTGTTGAGAACTAAATCATGCTAACTTGAAACTTTCAGGAGATGCTCCTGTTATAGGGCTCCATTTACTTGAAATGGGTATTATAAATTACAATAAATAACTATAAGGCTGGTCATGGTGGCATGTGGTTGTAACCTCAGACATCTGTAAAGCTGAGCCAATGACCACAGGAAGGACTGGGTCTAATTGCTAAGGAACAGTGTATAATCAGGACATTTAGGAGGTAGAAGCAGACACACAAGAATGAGTTCAAGGGAAGCCTGGTCTCCATAGTGAGTTCCAGGACAGCCCAGGTTACATAGCAAGCACTGCTTCAGAAAAACAAGGAGAAACCAAACAACAGAGTGATAACTTGAGTTTAAGAGGTGACAGCAGCCTGGGTAACCAGCCCAGCTCAAGACAAACACAACAGGTCTGACTTGACATCAAATCAGGAAAGCACAGTTGCTTAAAACCTACTGCCTCTAGCTCTTCCTGCATTGTGTGGTGTGGTGTGGTATAGTGGTGTGTGTGTAGTGTGTGTGTGTGTGTGTGTTAGTATGTGTGTGTTAGTGTGTTAGTGTGTGTGTGGTGTATGGTGTGTGTATGGCATGTGTGATGTATGTATAGCATATGTGGTGTGGTGTGGTGTGTGCATGTGTATGTGTATGTGTGTGGTATGTGTATGGTGTGTGTATACATGTGTGTGTGTGTGTATGGCATGTGTAGTATGTATGTGTGTATGGTGTATATATGTGTATATGGGATGTGTGTATGTGTGTATATGGTATGTGTGCTGTATGTGTGGCATGTGTGCTTTGTGTGTGCATGTGTGTGTTTGTCATGTGTGCTATGTGTGTGTATGGTGTGTGTGTGTGATTTGTGTATGTGTGGCATGTGTGCTATGTGTGTGTATGGTGTATGTGTGTGTAGCATGTGTGCTGTGTGTATGTGTATGTGACATGTGTGCTATGTGCGTGTGTGTGTGTGTGTGTGTGTGTGTGTATGGCATGTGTGCTCTGTGTGTGTGTGTTTGTGTATGGCATGTGTGCTGTGTGCGTGTATGTGTGTGTATGGCATGTGTGCTGTGTGTGTGTGTGTATGGCATGTGTGCTATGTGTGTGTATGGTGTGTGTGTATGTGGTGTGTGTGGCATGTGTGCTGTGCTGTGTGTGTGTAGTATGTGTGCTGTGTGTGTGTGTGTGTGTGTGTGTGTGTATGGCATGTATGCTATGTATATGTATGGTGTGTGTATGTGTATATGTGTGTATGTGTGTATGTGTGTATGTATGTATGTATGTATGTATGTATTTATGTGTTCCTATCAGGAACAGTAAATATCTTTCCTGTGTAGTTTTACTCAGATTTGATTGGGAATGAAGAGTGAAGAGTCAAAGCCATGAGGAGCCAGGCTGTGCCCAAGCACATTCTGAGCATGGGGACATGCTCACAGAAATCGGAGCCTCTCCAAGTCACTGCCACTCCACTTGGAGACAAACTCCCAGAATACACACTGAGGTCACTCTTCCTTTCTCTTTAAAGCCACCAAGTCATAATGAGCTCATTAAGGGGTAGGTTATTTCACCCTTTGCTATTTCTGGTAACTGCTCAGAGGCAAGAGTGATATTTTTGTGCCCTTCATCAGGTCAAAAGATTTGAACCAACTTCTAATCTCCCCTGATCTTTACCTTCTTAATAAGTAGTCATTTTGAAGCTGGAGAGAGTGCTCAGTGGTGAAGTGCACCCATTCTTCCTGCAGAGAACCCAAGTTTGTGTCCCTGCACACATCAGGCAGCTTACAATTGGCTGTAACTCCAATGCCAAGGGATCTGACACCTCTCTGACCTCATACACACACACACACACACACACACACACACATGCACACATGCACGTAAATAAATGATTATTTTCTTTAAAACTAGTCATTTCAATTGAGGGCTCTGAACCCCCAGAGAAGTCTTCACTCTCACGTACAGTCTTCCTGACACTGTTTCTTGTCACCTCCTGCAGCATCTTGCACATGGTTTCATTGGCCATGTGGACTATCATTTCACAAAATGACCTACAGCCCAAGGCACAGCAACAATAACTCAATCATACAGACAAAACCAACGGGGGGGGGGGGACCATGGTTATTGAATTAGTTTTTTTTTACTGTAAGAAAATACCTGAAACAATCACCTTGTGCAGAGAAAAGGTCACATTTTTTGTTGTTCCTTTTCCCTTTCCCTTTCCCTTCCCTTCCTTTCCTTTCCTTTCCTTTCCTTTCTTTTCCTCCCCTCCCCTCTCCTCCCCTCCCCTCCCTTCCCTTCCCTTCCCTTCTCCCTTCCCTTCCCTTCACTTCCCCATTCCCTTCCCTTCCTTTCCTTTCCTTCCCCTTCCTTTTCTTTCCCTTCTTGACTTTCTATGGCCATGGCCTTGAACTCAAGTTTTCCCGAGCTCTGGAATTACAGGTGGGTGCTTTCCACATGATTTAGCCCCTTTTTGAAGGCATGCGTGCATGGTTGGTTGGGTCATTGCTTTGGGCCTGTGGTGAGGAAGCATACTGTAGCAGAGACACATGGCAGAGCAAAATCCCTCACCTGATATCGCGGGCAGGAAAGTGCAAGAAAGGAAAAGATGGATCCTTCAGAGATAACCCTAATTATTATACTAGAAACCCTTCTGCTGAGCCCTAATCTCAAGACTTCGACCTTCAACACCTGGGCCTATGGGGATTTCAGGGACAACAGTTTTCCTAAAGCAAGCCTGCCAAGCAACATACCCTAACACAGACTAGACATGTTTAGTAAAGTGCCTATAGGAGAAATCTACATCATATAGCAGAAGAAAATCCATGCCAGCTCCCTAAAATAGCCAGAACAGTAATTCCTTCTTATACATAAACAATAACTAGTAATCACTAGAGGTACCTGAGAACATAGAATTGTAAGATCTAAATTAAAAAGAATACTGAACTCCAGGGGAAACAAGTCATTCAAGGAACAGAAAAGTAACAATAATAATAATAAATGCTTAGCATGTGAACCACAGTCAATCATAACAATAACTTGCTTTACTGACTGCGGACTCCGGAGCAGATCCTGTTTTAAATGTTGTACATGTATTGATTTATTAACCAAAACAAAAACCTAATTGTTACCCTCAAACTATAGAGGAAGAAATGAGCCCCAGAGAGGCTAAGTGACATATCCTAGGTCCTGGAGCTTCAAAGAAGATGGTGATTTATCAGTCCACGTTTATCTAGCACCACAGCCTTTTTAAAAAAAAAAAAGTCCCTATTCCATAATGCCTTCAGCTATTAATTGTGTGTGTGTGTGTGTGTGTGTGTGTGTGTGTGTGTGTGTGTGTGTAGACCAAAGGTAGAAGTCAGATGTGCTATTCCTCAGGTCCTGCCCATCTTGGTTTTGGTTTTGTCTTACAATGGTCTGGAGCTTGCTGCTATGGATTCCCCAAGGAATCCACACATCTCTATTGTTCCAGAGATGAGCTTATAAGTACATGCTACCATGTGTGGCTTTCCCATGCAGGTTTCAGAGATAAAATGCAAGTCCTTATGCTTGCTCAGCAAACACTTTACCATTATAGCCCTCTCCCCGCCCCCCCCATTCTTCTTGCCTTTAGGGCACTTCCATGTTGCCATTAACATCTATCCTTAGGGATCCATCAAAGCCTCAAGTTCTCTCACCATCCTGACTTCACCTAATCTGGGGAAGAGGGAGAGCTGGAACTTGGTTCCCAACTACATGTCCATTGAGGATAATTGTACTATGATGCTGAAATCAGGCTCAGGATGTGAAGGTGACTAGGAACCCTGTTCTGTAATAGTATGTCAACACTAACACTGACCGTATCCACATCCATCAGGGACAGGCAGAATCTGCAGCACCATGTGATATGTCTAAAGCAACTTCCTCTAGAGATGAGAATGCTGCCTATGTTGTTGAGCCAATCTAACACACTGAAACTTGTGGAAGGTTTGTATAACTAATTTTCATAGCAAAATGACCTAGACAAACTGGCCATCTAGACAATTGTAGACCGGCTACATGAGGCTGAGATTTGACGGCTCAACTGAAAATAATTCCCTGGAATTTTTGCAAATCTGACTTACAATTACTTTGAGATGCCTGCCGCAAAGATTTAATAAGACTTGCTCTATTTTAATGAAATGAGAAACTAAGACAACTTACTCAGTTATTTCAACTCATTTGCATTTTTTCCTGACATCCGGCCACAAGAGAATCTTGAGTGAAATGTTTAAGAAACGGGGGCAAAAATGTATTTGCATACATGAGTATCTTGCAGGAACATGGGAGACAGCTGTTCACTCTGAAGGAATTATCCTCCCCATCTCCCATCCCACCCCCACCCTGCTGCAGGGAATTTGTATCAGTCCAGACTCCTAGGACAAAATGCATCCTGCCTCTTGTTGTTTCCTAGCATGTAACACATGTGTTTGATTTTTCTTCCTCCACCAGGAGATAGTGACTACTATCTAAGACAATTTCAAAGAAATTTTCAAATTCAAAAGAAATTCAAAAAGGGCTGAAAATGGGGGTTATGACATGAAGAATTATCACACAAAGTATGACAGGAAATAGAGCAGAGTGTGTCCGGAAGAGGGATGCCAAGAATAGGGGCCAGCCAAGTGTCTCAAGAACCAGCTCTCATCTCAGGTGGCAGCCTACTGTTCATCCCAGCGTTCGGGATGCTGAGCCTGAGGGATCACCATTTCAGGCCAGCGGGAGCTACATGGGGAGGTTGAGGCTGTGGGTGGGACTCTGTCACAAACAAATGCGCAGAGAATAGTGTAAGACAACGTATTCTAAACAGAAAATGAAGCTAATAAATGGCTTCAAGAAAATCAATGTTTTCAAAGAAAAGTTCAACTCTTTAAGGTTTCAAAATTAACCAAAAAATGAGGAATCGAGGGAGAAAGAAAAGAAACAAGTTTCCATGGGGAAACAAATTTTACTTTTTTCTTGTTCCTTTTTTTTCCCCCCAGACAGTCTTACTATGTAGCTCTGGCTGGCCTAGAACTACATGGCGCTGGCAGGCCTCTAACTCACAGAGACCCTCCTACCTGTGCTTTCCAAGTACTGGGATTAAAGAAATGTGCCAGCACACCAGGCTTTTAACTGGCTTATTATCTTTTATCTCTTTAATCTCTATGTCTTTTATGGAATTAGCTTTAAATCTGATGAATAAAATTATGTTAAGACAGGGAAATCCTGAAACACTAAAAATGTTCTCTCCAAACCATAGCTTCATTATTTGACTGTATCCAAAACCAGAGATGAAACGATTTGACATTTACTGAAAAAAATGGGCATTTGCTCTGCACAGGCTCTGAAACAAGTCTTCTACAAATACAGCCTTTAACTCGCAGTAAAAGCAACATATATATTTGTCTTTACTCTATTGCAAGAAACAAGTACATTTTATTTGCTTTTAGAAAATGTATAAATCACTTTTTCAGAGAGATGGCTCAGCAGTTAAGAGCGCATACTACTGTTGCAGAAGACCAGCGTTCAGTTCCCATCACCAACATCGGGTGGCTCACAATGGACTGTTCTCCAGCTCCAGGCTACCCAGCCCTCTTCCAGCATCCACAGGCGCCTGCACTCAGGTACACACACACACACACACACACACACACACACACACACACACATGCATGCACACACTCATACACACACACACTCACACACTCACATACATACACACTCACATAATACACACTCACACACATACACACACACTCACATACACACATATACTCACGCACACACTCATACACACACTCACACATTCACATACATACACACACACATACACACACACTCACATACACACATATACTCACACACACACACACACACACACTCACACATACACACATTGAATAATAAATCTAACAGTTGCATGTAAACTTGATGATAGCACCCCAAAATGGTCAGCACAGCTATTAGGAGAGTGACTCACATCAGGAAACCACATTTTAAAAGTCAGAAAAACTTCTAAGATACAAGATAAATGGTCACTATGGGATGATATTGTGAGGACACCACAGAAAAAAAGGAAAGGAATAGAGACTGGGAGAGAAAAGGAAGACATTTTCTGAAAATAATTCAGAGACCACAAAGACTAATTGGATGTAAAATGATTTGAAACCGCCACATGGGACCAGAAGTCTTGTCTCACTGAAAATGCAAACTAGCCTTGTAGAACACTAATAAAGAAGGTGACGTGTGACAAACAGTGAAGGCCTCATAAATCTCATGTACTGACTTGAGAGTGGCTTGCTGGAGAAAACAAAGTCACCTCAGACTCTCTAAGAATCAGCAGACATACTTAAAATATACATAAATATATATACACACACTCACCTTTATTTATATAAATATACAGATTATTAAATGAATTTTATTAATATATAAAGCATTTGTATCTTATATACTATTTCCTTGCTTACAAAAACATAACTACAATCTACTTCATGTTAGAACACTGATACTATGCACAGGAAAAACAAATATTATGATTATGAATTAAAGATCGTGATGTAGAACATTTCTTAAATCAATGGAAGATCATTTGCTGAGAAAAAAAGACTTAATTTCCCTTTATAAATAGCTGCAGATTAGAGAACAACAATGGCTAACTCTGCTATTGCTGTGCATTTAAAGCCAAGATGATGACTGTATTGAAAAAGAGGGACGAGAAAAATCAATAGATTATGGCTTCAGTGGAGCTCACAACAATGCTGATTAAAGAACACAAATGGATTGCATAATAGTAAAATAACTATAAACTGAGTATGGATTTAAGCCTATGTTAAGGCCATTCTTAACTGCATTGTGTCTTTAGAAAACATGCATTGAAATTACAACAGCAAATTAAATTTATTCGACCGCAAAATTTAATACATAAGAAATTGCATTTCTTCTAATGATCTGGAAGAGGGAGTAAATAGCATGTTAATGAAATTTGCAGATGCTACTAAATTAGAAGGTGTTACAGACAACAGTGTGGACAGGGTCTTAATACAAATGGACCTTATAAAGTCAGAGAAGAGCCAAGGGTGGCCCCCAAAAGGGCAAGTAGAACTTAACAAAGATATTAATTGGGTACATTTCAACATGAGAAAGAAAAATATGAAAGAAGTAGAGAGAAAAAGAGTTTAATATTTAACCAGAATGTCCTGATCGTGAAAGCTGGTATGGTCTATCTACGTCAGCAGGGTCCTGGCCCAGGTTGTGAGGAGTGCTAATTCCTTACATGGAAGCATTTCAGAGGACCTATGTTGCTTTCTTGTGTACTTTTTTGGGAGCAAGTGAAATGAGAAAACAAAACAAAACACACACAGAGATCAGTCTTACTGCTAAGACATAAATGCAGATGAAAGAGAAAGGAAGTGATATTGGTAAAAAGTTGTGGGTTCACACATAGGAACTCTACAGAAGTCTGGGGGTCTGTCCCCGAACCACTACAGTGAAAAACTGTGGTATTCACATTGTGAAACACACTGCCTGAGTAGATGTCTGGTCCCCTTGCTGTTATGCTGCTTAGCTGGTGAGCTTAATTTTAATTACTTACACCAAAAAAAGGCTTAAAGTATTTTAGAAAAATCCTGAAGGCAAGAAACATATGGATTTTTTTCCTGTTTATACACAAAAGCCTTTGGGGATGCACACAATTTGCCCCTTTATTTGTTGCAATCTTTCTCTTTGGGAAATGCTATGACCTTTTAATATAGTTCTTCATGTGATGGTGACCCCCAATTATAAAGTTATTTTTGTTGCTACTTTATAACTGGAATTTTGCTACTGTTATGAATTGTAATGTAAATATCTGTGTTTTCTGATAGTCTTAGATGACCCCTGTGAAAGTGTTGTTAAACAACCCCAAATGAGTGGCGACTCACAGGTTGAGAACCAATGTGCTAAACTCATCGCTTTACTGGGTATTTCAAGAAGTACATTTCCTCTAAGGTATGGTGCAATGGAAAGGAAATGGGCTACAAGATCAGGGCTGCTGGGGTTTACCCAGAACTCATCCTGACTCATGAGCTATGTGATATCCAGCAAATTGGGTGGTATCACTTGAGCCTGCACTTCCTCTTTCATGGATTAAATACATTCAACAATTCATGTATTTGTGAAGCATTTAGTGATTTGCCTAACTGAATTAGTTAATGAAGGTGCATTGTTCATTTCCATTCTTCTTTGGTCTCTAATCGCTAAAGATGGAACTAATTGAATCATAAACTCAACTGTAACTCATTTTCTTTTCCTCGTTAAATATATGAGTGCTTTCAAATACTACTACCTTGAGCCAGTTAGGGTAGGAGGAACAGGGCATAGACACAAGAGTGATATTCATGGATCTTGCCTTTAAGGTTCATGAAGAACAGGAAATGACAGGCATGCAAATTATTAAATGACTATGTTATGGAGTGTAACAAGTCATGAGGCCCCACGGGGCAGAGGAGGATTACTAACCCACAGAAGAGTGGACAAGGCCCTGGAGAAGCAAAGGCTTTAGCTAGTCCTTAAAGGATAGCCAACATTTCAGTTTGATGCAGGTATGAAGCTCATCAAGATAGCAGACAATTTGAGGGCAGGAAAATTGGGGTTAGATAATTGAAGGTTTTGAGTATGCTACAAGGAACTTGTACTTGATGAACTGGGGTGTCAAAAAAATTTCAAAGTTTTTTGAGGTGTTTGTTTTTGAGACAAGATCTCATTGTGCAGCTCAAGCTGGGGTCAAACTTATGATCCCCAAATGCTGGGGTTATAAGCATGGACCCCTATGCCCAGCAGCTTTGGGGTTTTGAGATAATTATTATTTTTTTATTATTTTTAATTATATCTATGTGTTTCTGTGCACATGACTGCGGGTATCCAGAGAAGACAGGGGTGTCAGATGCCCTGAAGCCGTCTGGTGTGGATGTTGGGAATTGAACTCAGCTCTTCTGGAAGAGCAGTACAGGTGCTGAACCACCTTGCTTGCCCTGAGATAATTCTTCTATCAAATATGTTGGCCATTTCTTCCACACTCATGTTCCTCCTTCACCAAGTGTGCATGTTACCTGGGTCTTCCTTTGAGCTGCTACGATGCTGAATGGGCAGATGCGTGAGCGGAATCCAGCAGTGTGTCCTGGGAAACCCCATCAACACTAGTGTTTCAACCCTTGTGGCCCAACTCCCCACTTCTAGAGCAACTCATTATGCCGTGTCGTCACCAGCTCAGATCTCTGTTTGATTTATCAAATCATGCTGAGAATTCTGTCTAAAGTCTCAATGAAATAGAGCTACACCACCCTTCCTGATTCCAGTAAAGAAAAAAATTAGGCACTTCCTGGTTTCAGTGAGTGTGCCCTGGCAAGGATACCATTTAGCAATAAATATAAGATTCCTTTGGGAAACCACAACAAGTCATATCTTTTATGAGATTATCAGTTTCTTACTGTTACTTCTACCTTGAATTAAGTCAAGTGGCAAGGTGTGATGCTGGAAAGCTGTGACAAACTCAGTTTTAGATATTGGATTCTAATATCTAGCAAAGGGCTTTCTTTTGTTTTTCTTGTTTTTTGTTGTTGGTGGTGGTTTTTTGTTTGTTTGTTTTGTTTTTTGTTTTCTGAGACAAGGTTTCTCTGTGTAGCCCTGGCTGTCCTGGAACTCTGTAGACACTCTGTAGACCAGGCTGGCCTCGAACCCCTGCCTCTGCCTCCCAAGTGCTGGGATTAAAGGCATGCCACTGCCCTGAGCAAAGGGCTTTCTTTACCTACTCAATCCAGCTATGACATTGTCCTGAGACTGTATCAACTACAAACTGCCCAGGGTCTTAGGGAGCACCCTTAGACTCTGTAGAAGCAATCACGACTCTTTCAGGGGCTTGAGTTCGACTGCTTTTATGTAGAGTTCCATGACTGTAGAATTTTCCAGAGAGTACACATGTGTGATGTTGTAATACATTAAGCACAGAAGCAGAATGAGAATCCATGTCTTCTTACTTAAGCCAGACATTCAGGAGGTTTTCCAAAAGAAAGAGAAAAAAAGAGAAAGAGGAGATGCTTTTCTGATTTTTAAAGAGGTTTGGACAACAGTTTTTGTTTGTTTGTTTGTTTTTTCCAACTTGTTTTTAGTTTTTGAGATAAGGTCCCACTCTGTAGCCTAGGCTGGCTGAACTTCACAACTGCTGTCTTGCCTTAGCCTCCCAGGTGCTGCGGTTACAGTGTGAACCACTACACCTGGCTGGATTTCATCACCATCCATTATATAGGACTGAATGATGGGGCAGTAGATAAAAAGTGTTTGCTACCAACCCTGTGATGGAAGGGCAGAGCATCTCCAGAGAGCTGTCTTCTGACAGTGATGCAAGCTTCAGTCATGATGCTAAGGTAATGACTGTACTTACCACAGAGGACGTTTGGTTGCGCACCTTAATTTCCTAGGAACTCCCATCTGTACAGCACTAGCCTCTGTAGACGAGCTGGGTAATTCTTAACTGTAATGTTGTGGTCCAGACATCCAAGAGTCCCCATCTGAGATACAGAACTAAGATGGCTGGAGGGAGTGCCCACCTGTGGGGCAGATGTTATCACTTTAGGGGAGGAGGGGACAATGACTGCCCTCTTCCTTTCAAGTTACCTGCTAGTCCTTCTAATGATAGCTGGTGTCATTTCCAGGATTTCCATTAAAGAGAAGTTTAGGGGAGACAGTCTCATTGAATAAGGGGTTACATTGTTGCTAAGTTGTATTTAAACAGCACTTTGAAAAGGTTTTTTTTTTTTTTTAACTTTAGAATGCTTGCTTACTTTGGAGGGTGTTCTTGGCTATAAGAGGGTGCTAAGGACTTCTAAGCCACCCCACTGCTGAGAGTACATCTATTTTTAGTGTGGAAGCCTTTGAAGTAAAGGTTTGATAGTTTTCAGGAGGACTCTTTTGTTACTGCTGTTTACACTCGTAAATCTATATTCTGCCCAATGAGGATAAACTAAAAAACAAACTTGCAAAAAGATTTTTCCCCCTAAGTTTGAAAAAGCTGAGTGTTAGGAGTAAACGCCAGAGAGACTACATGAGCTCTGATGTCTAAAGACATCAATAATTCACAAGTAGACACTCAGTTTATTTTTTTAAAAAAATCAAAAGTTGAAGCAATGAGACTAGAGAAGTGGCTCAGTGGTTAAGAGCACTTGCTGCTCCTGCAATGGATCCTGGTTCAGTCAGCATCCACATGGTGGCTCCCAAACATATATAACTCTAGTTCCAGTGGCTCTCAAATTCTCTTTTGACCTCCATAGCCACCAAGCATGCATATGGTGCACATACATACACGAAGGGGAAACACACACAAATTAAAAATAAATCTTATAAAGGAGTTGAGACAAGCCTAAGTTTAGCACAGAATCACTGTGTATTTATTACAGTCATGGTCCCCCACAATAGAATATAAGGTATCACTGAGAGAGGACCTTGCAACATAGTGGGAAGGCAGGAGGCCCTCTTTGAGGTACTCCTTCAAGGATGGTTTTGAAACTACTCTGTAGAGTTTATTGTTCCTGTTGGCTACTCTCTGAGTCTAATTATAGAAGGAAAATAGAATGGAGGAAATGAGGAGAGATAGTGTGAGCTAAAAATACTGGAAGTTCCATGCTTCCAGAACAAAGCAATGTATGGATGGCTGGTGGCTGGCAAGCTCCAGCCAGTAGCTAACACCTGATTTTGGTGAGCGGGAAACTGAGGTCTGCCTGTAAGTGTCCCACATGATAACTGAGAGGAGCAACAGCAAAGCCAGGTTCTCTGACTCCTCGGCCAGAGTCGGTACACAATCAGATTTCTTTAAAGCTAAGGTGACTGAAGTCTCTTCATGCTCATATCATGCTTAAGGGCCCATTGCTCCCCCCCCCCCCTTTTTTTGAGTAGACTAGAACGTGGTTTCTTTTCTCATTAATGTATATTTACCCACCCTTTCCCATTTATATATTAAATATATATGAACGGTTTTCAGAATTTCTATTTCTCTTTGGGCTTCTTTTCTGATTTCCGTTTCTTGTTTCATCTCTGCCTGTTTTTCCTCTCCTGACTTCAAAACTCAGCAGGAAGCCAGTTTCCTCTCCACAGATTTCTATTTCTGTCAATGACACCATCGTTCTTCCAGTCACCCAGGTCTCAAATCTTGGCATCATCGCTTTCTTCTTTCCCAACAGAATGGGTCACAAATTTCTGTGGCCTTTTTCTGAAACATGTCTCTCAATTCCCATTTTCTTTTTAAAAAAAGATCCCAAGCTGTACCCTCTAACTCTGGCCTTCACGATTCTATCTGTGACAGTATCTACCACTTATCTTGTTTCCATCCCTAAGCAACTCTCTAAATCACTACTAAAATGGATGGGGAGGAAAGAGAATATGACTTAACATCTTCAGGCTGGTAAGCCTCCTGCTCCAATATAAAGCCATGCACTAAAACACGAATATCCATTTTGCACGATTTCAACTTTCCTTAATTCTCCATGTGTGTGCACACGACTAAATTCTAATTCAGAAAATGTCTCCCCTACTTTTGCAACCTCTCTCCTCTCTTTCCTCTCCAGCTCCATCCTCCTCGATCAATTTCTTTCCTTCCCGAAGCCAGGTGCCACGTTTTGTTCACACTTGCAATGGACTCTGGCTCCTCGAGGGGAAATCGCGGGCACTTCTTCTTAAAAGTCACCAACCAGAGCAGCAGGCCTTGACTCCTCCTCAAAATCTCCAAAGTACCTGTTGATGGTCCCACGGAGGCACCGGCGATCCTGACATCGCCTTTCCTGCTATCCCCTTCCCAACCAAGTGCATCCAGTCTCACGGGGGTCGTGCAGCAGACGGGCTCTCCGCGACCTGGAGCCCCGACCTCCCCGCTGGGCACCGGGCCGGGCGTGCCCGGAGGCAGGCTAGCCGGCGCTTCCACGTTCGGAGGTAGGTGGTGCTGTTGCCGCGAAGTCTTCCTCATTGGCGCCGCGCGGAGAGGCGGAATGTTCAACTCCTGACTCCGGCGGAAGCGTGGGAGCCGCGCGGGCCGCCGTCCCCGACCCCCGCCGCCGCTCGCACCCGGCCCGGGAGCCAGGTAAGGGCTGTGGGGGACCCGGGAGGCGGGAGCGAGCTCCGCTGGAGGACCCGCGGGACCGGGGCCTGCGGGGCAGGGGCAGCGCGGCTGCGGGAGGCCGGGGCTCGGCGGGCGGCTGTACTCCGTTCGTCCTCGGTGCCCTGGAGCCCCGCGGCCCCCGGAGCCCGCAGTCCCCTGCCGCTGGGCCGAGGACGGCTTTGGGCATGTCCGGGCCGATCCCGCGGGGCACTCGGTGCCCGGAAGAGTCAGGCCTGGCACAGCTCGCGGCGATCGCCGGGAAGCTGCGGCGGCTGCCCGTCCTGAGCACCCTCGCCTTCCGTGGGAGCACACGCGGGTGTCGCAGGCGCGGGAATCTACACCCGGCTGAGCGCCGTGACCCCCGGCCGCAGCCACGCCTCGCCCCGCGCGTGACAGCTCTCGGAAAAAAACTTTAATTCTAAACTGCCCAGATGACATGGAACTGCCTGGAAAAAAAAAAAAAAAACAATGGCACGTCATTGTTGGGTTGCTGAAAATGTGTGTTTCTCATGCGCCCGGAGATCCTGCAAAGCACTGTTTATGGAGAACATAATTACTATTTTTGTTAGTTTCGTTAATAATGAAAGCACACCATTTGGTGGCCTGTTCCAGCGATTTCACAATAAGCAGCCTTCATTAATAATGCGTGTGAGAACCGTCTTCCAGAATGGATCGAGGACATCTGAGTTCGGATTGTTGTTAAAGTGGGTTCCTGTTTTACCCCTGAGGTGGTTGTAGCGAATCTTCTGGTATTCTTGACCATAGATGAAACCAACTGCCAGCGTTTAATAGATCCAAACCTACCAAAATATTTAACGAGAAAAATAAACAAATGATCCAAGACCAGACTTCTTTGTCGTAGGCCTGTCTCTACTCTGAAATTTCATTCCTTTTTGATTTTTTAAAAAAGTGACGGCTGCATTTTAATTATGGTTTTGATCATTTGTAGAGTCTTTGTTTTAGATTTCTGCTACAATAGTGAGGGATTTGGGAGATTGTAAATGAACATGAATTTAGCTTGTTTGGAAAGAGAATTAAGAGAGAAAAATGGTCTTTTGGAGCACTTTTTATTTTAGTCTTTTACAACATAATTTCGACAAAAATTTTGGGGGATTTTTTTTTTTTAACTGGAGAATGTACAAGTCAAAAGTTTAAGTGGGAAATGTTTTTGTTGTCTTAGAAAGCAAGTAGCTGAATAATCTTTTAAACAATTTTTTTAAAGGGAGATACATAAGAACACATTAAAGGAAATAAATAACCGAATATTAAGCACACAGATTTAGATCTAAAAATGGATGGTCAAAGATCTTGGGAACTGAGGGACCTTCTTTCCAAATAAGGAAACTTGGCAGGCTGCACTGTGTATTTTAAGTTAGGGCAGAGTGAGTGCTATTGGCAATACATTGGCTCAGTGCCTATCTGGTCTATGCAGTGAAACTGAGTCTGATAGGCCTGCGGAATTATAGGCAAGAGTTACAAAGGGTGTGGAATGAATCATTGAATCATCAGAGGAGACACTGGAGAAGTCACAGGGACGTTTTGTAAAATAGGTCAGATAAAACTCTTAGTGTGCCCAGCCGAAGCAGAGTGGACAGTGGGTCTTAGAACTTGACCCAGTCAGGGAAGAGTCAGTGAGTTCTGTTAAGCTGGGAAAAGGAGTTTGTGGTAATACAGTACTGTTGGAATCAGAAAGCCTCCGTGCCCTCAGGTGTTGAGAATAAAAGTTTGGATCATTTGTTTTCCATTTTATTCTACCCAGGACAGATGGGACAAGGTGGGGGACTGTCCTATCTAAACATAATAGCAACAGCTGAGACACCTTCCATCTTACTAGGGGCAAGTTTAGGCTACTTCCCTGGTGGCTATTGACCTTGGCTCACCACACATAAATCAGCATAGTTCTAGCACTATGCAAAGGGTTCTTACCTGTGCAGGGAGGAGAGCCATCAACCCCAGAGCCTGGGCTGGGCAGATAATACAGGGCTCCGAGAGACAGCTGAAGCACTGAGTGACAGGAGTTAAATAATCCCAGCACTGTAAAGGACTGAGAACAGGGAGCCATACATTTGATACTTAGCCCCCTTGGCACCATTGCCAATAGAAAATTAAGCCTGGACTGGATGGTAAGCAGTCCAGTCATTATGGTAACAAGAAATCGGTCTGTTTAAAGAAAAGGAGGTGGAGGGATAAGGAGGTAGTAAATGATGAAGTTAAAAAACAAGAATACCATGGAGGAAAAGAAGGTGGCCCAAGTTGACTTCTGGTGGTATCATTTGTAAATTAGGCTTGGCCGACTTTTATAACCTTGGGGGGCAGTGATACTGGCTTCCCGGGGAGGGGGGGAGGTCTATGAGACAGCCTGTGGAAATGCTTAGGCTAATCCCTGGAGCTCCAGCTGCCGTGACTGAGTGCAGAGAGGGCTTCCCTGAATCTCCCATGCCTTTCCCAGGCTGTGTGCTAGCCTCACCCAGCCGAGGCTAGCCTCGCCCAGCCGAGGCTAGCCTCCTCTCCCAGCTGAGGTTTGCTTACAGTCTTTTGCCTTGTGGCTCTCATGCTTGAGTGTGTATGCTGAGATTAGATGGGGTTGGGGGGGTTTCCTGACCACTCCTCCCTTGAGTATAAGGGTTTCCAAAGCAACTCTGTATGTGGCTTTGTAAAACTATGTGTTGGGGAAGAATCTGAAAATGAATACACTTCAGTGAAGTGAATCTATGAATACACATAGATGAAGAACTTTGAAGTTAGGAGAGCACAGGCAGGCTATGACAAGGAGCCTGGACAAAGATCACTTGGAACCATTTGTAGGGCTCATCTTGAGTAGCTCCTGTGTTCAGGGTTGGTCACTCCTTTCTGGACCTATCTCTGGACTTTACATAGGAAACCTTAAAAGAGAAGGGACACATTCATCTCTAGGTCGTGGAGTAAATATTACTTATTAACCTTTTCTTACAAGGTACCCTACTGTGAGGGAGAGGGAATGTGTCCCCTTAAGGGTCTACAGATATGCCCATAAACACTTCTAGTGTAGGCAAACATTTGCTTTAAAAAAAAATCTTTCATTTAATCTTAAAAAGCCATGTGGACTTTTCAGTCTCTTCTTCCCAGGCGTGTCTTACTCAACTGAACCAATATAAACTGACACATTTATTCCTCCAAATCTTAAAGTCAGATGTCTGCTGTAGGACTCACCTACTTTTTCTGCAGTGCTGTCCACTGCATACACGGGAGTAAGTACTCAGGATGATGGGATTGGCCCTGTTAGCCCCCGGTCTGATGGAAGAGGTAATGCGATTTTATTTTGCTAGGGAAAGTCTTGAATCAGAGCATCATCCTGAGAGTATGTATAGTCTGTGGTTATCCTTATGGTCAAGGGCTCTTTGCTTTGGGGATTGGAGAGAAGTATACAGGACAGGCATTGGAATGTAGACCTCCCCAGCCACGTGAGAAGAATTTCAAGAGGGTGTCCCAAGGATTTTTATTATTTCGTTATTATTTCAGAGATGTAGATCCCCTCATGTTTACTGTCAGGTGCGTGACTGCACCTCCAGTAAAGGAAGACCGGCAGCCAGCACTTCATACTAGCCTGGTTAGTCATCATTCTAGTAAGGCCGGAGTGAACCTTCCAGACGCATCCCTCTTGTCTCAGTGATGCAGGTCTCCACTCCTCGCCCCCACCTTCTGTTGAGCACTCAGGGATGTGTCATTCACTACTGAGAGGGCAGAATATCTTCTTGTGGCGCTACCAGCCATTCTGTAATTTGTAGCCTCTGATAATTTTGCCTCTCACTCAGCCCAGCATCATACAGGTCTTGCTCTTGGCTAATTTTAATATCCCCATGTCTGTCTTATCCTTCATCTTCCTCAGACGACCTGGTTCTGACCTGCCTGTTCAACCCTCGTTAGGATGCATTCCTTGTAGGTGACCAGTCTGGGGCTGTACCTTGTTTGTCAGGAGTCAGGTTGGTTGGGTATTTCCTATTTGACAGGGACAGCTCTGTGGTAGAGATCTGTGCAGCAAATCCCCAGAGTGAGTGGGAGGCTGGTTTGGAAGTGGGCCTCTTCTTCCCCAGATGTGCAGCACCCCAAGCACCTGAGCACTCTTCTAGGCAGCCCCTCTTCCTGATCCCCCTTTTACTGGATAGCAGTCTCACCTCTCCTCTCTTCCCACAAGAATCCCATCCCCACCCCCATCTCCACCCCACCATGGCCCAGGACATGGATGCCCCGGGTTTTGTTTCCTAGTTGGGCACTATTTGAGCACAGGCTCATTCCACACAGTATTGCTCTACCAACCACTTCCTGGTTCCTACTTCTTTTACTTCTGCTAACAGCATTTCTGGCAAGGAAACCTGCCAAGGAGGTTGATTTTCATTTATTAGAATATTAATGGATGAAGAAGAATGTTTCATTTAACTAGCTTGTTTTTGTTTTAACCTTTGCTCCAACTAGAGACTCATACTACTTATATGGTAAAGCACAGATAGAGTGGGGAATTGTCTGTTCTCATTTAGGCTCCTATTTAAAGTTGGATTTTCTCAGATGCCATGCCGGAAGAAGTCCCATTCCTGGACCCAAGCTATTTTATGTTCAATCTGCTTTTCTGCAAGCAATTTTGAAGGAAATAGCAATATAGACACAGTTCTAGTTAGTTTTATTCATAAACTTGGTCCTGCAGCTTTTGTCATTAGTAACAATTTTGGCTTTTGTCCTTTTTAAAAAGAAGGAGGACACAGAGCAGTCTGTTTAGGAATTGCCTCTTTAAATCTCTGATTCTGACATTATGAAGAAATACATCAAACCGAAGCTTTTTCCATTCTTTAAAAAACAAAGCAAAACAAAACAAAACCCAGAATTCTTAAAAAAAAAAAAAAAACAAAACCAAAAAAACCCAACCAAACAGTAAAGTGGATAGGAGGTTTTGATTCTTTTATTTACTGAGCTGTGTGGAGAAATACACATCAGAGCAAGGTTTTTTAGAGGATGAGGGTGCTTTTGAGAAATCATCTGTAAGTTTTTTTAAATTTAGTCATTATGTGTGTATATTTGAACATGTATAGTGCATGGAGGTCAGAGGACAACTAATAGGAGTCAGTTCTCTTCTATCATGTGAGTTCCTGGATCAGTCTCAGACTTGGTGGCAAATACTTTTACCTGCTCAGCCATTTTTCTGGCTCCCAAATCCTTTCTTTTTTTCTCCTTTCCTTGTGTATGTGGTGTGTGTGTGTGTGTGTGTGTGTGTGTGTGTGTGTGTGTGTGTGGTATATGTGTGTGTATGTGTGGTATATGTGTGTGTATGTGTAGTATATGTGTATATGTGTGATATACGTGTATATGTGTGTATGTGTGGTATATGTGTATATGTATGTATGTGGTATATGTGTATATGTGTGGTATATATGTATGTGTGGTATGTGTGTATATGTATGTATGTGGTATATGTGTATATGTGTGGTATATATGTATGTGTGTGTATGTGGTATATGTGTATGTGTGGTATATGTGTGTATGTGTGTATGTGTGGTATATGTGTATATGCGTGGTATATGTATATGTGTGGTATATGTGTATATGTGTATGTGTGGTATATGTGGTATATGTATATATGTGGTATATGTGTATGTGTGGTATATGTGTATGTGTGGTATATGTGTATATGCGTGGTATATGTATATGTGTGGTATATGTGTATATGTGTATGTGTGGTATATGTGTATATGTATGTATGTGGTATATGTGTATATGTGGTATATGTGTATATGTGGTATATGTGTATGTGTGGTATATGTGTATATGAGTGTATGTGTGTGTATGTGTGGTATATGTGGTATATGTATATATGTGGTATATGTGTATGTGTGGTATATGTGTATATGAGTATATGTGCGTGTATGTGTGATATATGTGTATGTGGGCATGAACAAGTACATGCAGAGGCCAAAGAAAGCTATTTGGTGTCTCTCTCTCTCCACCTTATTTTTTTGAGACTACTTCTCTCACTGAATCTAAAAACTGACTGGCCAGTGAGCTCCCAGAATCCAGAATCTTCTAGGATTTGTCTTTGCCCCCAGGTCCCTCTACCTCTGGTACTGGGGTTAGAGGTATGCACAGCCATGTATGACTTTTACATACATGCCAGGGACTTGAACTCAGGGTCTCTTGTTTGCATGACAAGTAATCTTACCCACTGAGCCCTCTCTTCAGCCTGAGAAATCTCTTTAAAAGTTATCTGAATCATAATGACACAGATTTGTCTTTCTTCTTATGTTGTGCCAGGATTAAACTTACAACTACATTTGTGAAGACAAAAGGAGAGTGTAAATTGTTGATGGAAAAAGAGGAAGTATGTAAGTCAGAAATATCCAAAAGGGAAAAACCCAGAGAAATTCCAAAAACTTTATTTATAAAGTTAATTAGAAAACCTTTTCATTGCGCTGTGAAGGCATTTAATAAAGCAGGTTAGAGTTCTCTTGAGTTAGGTGCCCTTGTGAAATGAGCAGATGACATCAGGAAGAAGAAGGCAGTGGCCCTGTGGAAGGCAGACTCTCTGGAACACTACCAAAGCTATAAATGCATCCTAGAAATACTAGTATCTAAAAAGTGCAAAAGGAAAAAAATGTCTTTTAGTAACTTAAATAGGACCCATCTCTATGAAAAAAAAGTTGAAAGAGGAAATAGTTATAATTATATTTAGACATAATGGTGTATATCTTTGACTTAAGCATTTGGGAAGCTGAGGCAGGGGGAATCACAAGTTCCAGGCTAGCCTAGACAACATAGCAAGGCCTTGTCTAAGAAATAAATAAATAATCCTCACTAGTAAGATAGATCTTACAAAGTGACCCAACACCCAAACAGAGAGCAACAAAAATGTGATAAGAAATTAAGACACATAAACACAGATGAAAAGGACTTAGGAGTCAAAGGACCATTTATTTGTTTAATGTTTGTGTAGTAAAAGTGATTGAAATAGAAAAGAAAGCAATTTTGAAAATGGGAACACATACCTGATTGTGCAGGCTGAAATATTTGACTAAGCAAGGGCTCAGAGTCACGGCAGCATGCAGAAAGCTATATGTTCCACCTGTTACGTGCAGATTCCTTGCTGGACTCTAGGCGAGGCCTTTCTGCACCTTCTCTGCTTCCCTGGGCAGGGCAGGCCTTGGGGAAGACTGTGGGAAGTCTGAGTTGCCTAGGACAGTCCTCCGCCTGAGCTCAGACAGCTTGCACTTTGGATCTGCTACTCTCTTGCTAAAGGTGCTACGTACAACCTATGCTACGTAGTAAGGCTTTCCAGTAATGTCGGGTCAAAGCCTGCGCACATGATCACTCTGGGGCTATGAAATGGAAGTGACTTTAAACTTCTTGTTTATGAGGTTAGACGTGCAGTCATTGGAGGAAACATGATTGTTTTCAGAGAGGTGGAAGCAGAATTCTGCTCGGTCTCATCTAATTTAACAGCTTTGCTGTTTAGATGTTAGAGTTTTAAGTAGTCCTGTTGCTGTTGTTGATATTTTAAATTTGTAACAGAAATCAAGTAGGGTACATAGACGGTGACTGGCTTGAGATCAATACCAAATTGAAAAGGCAAAGAGCCAAAGAAAGACCTATGAGTTAAGTCCTGACCCTAGCCCTCTTTTTGAAAAGATAGAAAACTTTTTAAAGTAAAAAAAAAAAAAGCTCCATTTAATGTCTTTCTGCCTGTATATGGCTTTTATAATTAACTAATGATATTATATGCTTTTTATCAGTTTAGTTCATAGATAAAGTTATTTTTGTATTTTTACAAAAATAAGGGACATTTTAAAAATCAACAAGTTTTGGCTACTGCCCAAATAAGCTGATGATCGCATTTAGCCAACTTGCTATTGTTCAAATTTGTGACCCCTTATGCTTTGTTTTCTGTGCTATTCCGGTTCTGAGTCCACCCGTAGTGTTGTGTGATTGCCTGTATTGTGTAAAAGCCTATCTTCAAACACAGTGAGTTGAAAATATTGTATGTGATCTTTGTAAGCAGATGGGTATAGCTAGCTCCCTGTTTTATGCATGGCTCCACTGGTCTAGATAGTAGATAGAGATACTTCTGAAAAGCTGAAGCATAATCTGGTCAGGTCCTGATGCTATAAGTGATCAGCAGCTCGCCCCAGATGCTCAGAAACAACTCATGCTTCATCCTGCTCCTCATAAGATCATCTTTAAATAGTGACTTAAAGTGAAAGAGAAAGCAAGTCTGACTTACATACATAGATACATACATACATACATACATACATATACATAATATACATACATACATACACATGCATGCATATACATGGGCAAACACTAATGCATGTGCACACATAAATGTGTGTGTGTGTGTGTGCGTGCATGTGTGTAAGTGTGTATAGGCGTAGGAAGCTAAACCAAATTTTTCAACTGAAGTGTATGATGGCCTTGCTGAGCTCACTGGAGTTAAAATCTGTGCTGAGACACACTGAAATTGTTCATCTCTTCAGAAAGGATGTAATTTTTTTACATTGTCAGTAAAATGTCCAACTAATTACATAGTTCATTCCTATAGAGCCAGTTCCTCAATGGCAGGGTATGTTGCAACATGGGTAACTGGTCTGGAAGAATGTGCCTTGTTGCCTGTCATCATGGGTGGTGGTCATGGCCAAGTTACTGGCCAGTCGGTTCAGGTTAATTCTTATTGATCTCATCCTCCTCTGTTTGGAAAGGGTTTCTCCACCCCTCCCCTAGCTCAACCCAAACCTAGAGGCACCCGGTACTGGAGCTGCCAAGGTTCCCAAGAGGCTTGAGGAAGCCTCTCAAAACAGAATTGGGCTTAGAATCCTCTTTGGGGACTTGTTAAAAAAAAGGCAAGGCTGAGCTTACTTAGTTGGATTGAAGGCTTTTTAGTTCTAGGAACTATAATGGAAAAATTAACTAAAAACTATTAATGGAACAAATAGTTTGGAGTAGAGAAGGTATAAACTGTGTGTTTGGTTATAAGTGAGGTGCTGAAAAATCCAGATATTAGAGAGCAAGGAATTTTGGGTTTAGGGAGTGTGTGTTCTAGTGGGAATTGATGGGAAAGATAGATAAAGATGCTGTGGGAGAGTGAAGTCTCATATGGACTTCAAAATTGTGGCTAGGGAAAGTTGCCAGGTGGAGATAGAGATCTGAAGCAGGTACATCCCCTGTGCCAAGCATGGAGATGTGGGCAAGGTCAGCATAGAAGAGAACCCGCAGGCAGGGCTTCATGCATGTGTGAGAACTAAGACCTGAAATGAACGTGCTGCAGTCCTAAAGGAATGCCACCAGACAGCTGCTACTCAAAGATGAAAACTGAAGGCTGGGACTGAGTGTCCTACCAGTGACTGAAGGAACTCATCTCTAAGAACACGTTAATAAAAGGCAAAATTCTACAGATAAAGAAATGATTCTAAAAGCTCTCAGAGAAAAATGTAAAAAGGTTTAGGCTTCAAAGTAGCATCGCACTGTTCCATCGTGATGTTAGAAATGAGGAGAGAAGCTAAAGAGATGGCTTGGTGATTAAGGTTATTTGTTATCTTTTAGAGAACATGGATTCAATGCCCTGCACCCACGTGGTTACTAACAACTGTCTATAACTAATTCCAGAGGATCGACGCCTCCTTCTGAATGCTGCAGGTACCAGGCCGGTACATGGTGCATAGCTATAGACACAGGCGAAACACTCATGCACATTAAAAAAATAATAATCTTTGAGAAAAAAAAGAAAGAAATCAGATGACGGGGCCAGAGAGATGGCTCAGCAGTTAAGAACACTTGCCTCTTTTGCAGAGCACCCAAGTTCAGCTTCCACATCCACATGGTGGCCTCTGCTCAGGGAGCCAGTGGGCAATGTGTGTTGTCAAGGTGCAGAAGTCAACCAAGAAAGAGAAGCTGAAGATCCAGGGGCAGGGTTTTCCTTAGAGGGTGAAAGAGAAAGAAGGTCTTTGAGTAGCAGAGGAGATAAAATTCTAGTTACACTCAGGCCTGGGGAGCAGCCATTCCAGCTAGACTGAATCAAGAGGAAGCATTTAGAAAGAATGTCTTCATGAAAACTAATGTCCTCCTTCATCCGGGTATCAGAGGATGAAGGAAGGAAGAAGCTGCTGTTTGTTACTTTGTTGGGAGCTTTGAGTTCCTGGGAGGGAGGGGATTCGATGAGTTGGGTGAGTTTATCAGGGGTATGAAAAGCTAAACAGACAACAGGAGACAGAAGCGGGGTAACCAATAACGCCAGAAGAAACAAAAAGCTATCCAAGTAAAATGGCTGCATGGTGGTGCTGGGAATAATCTTGACTTTGCAAGACTACTATAAACTGTGAATATTGACTTAGCCAACGGTTCAAGTTGTAAACAGAGGTTAGACCAGTGTGACCCCTGAATGTGTGGAGGTGAAGGATAGTGTGTAAGACCCGAATCCCTCTTTCACAGGGAATGGTTGATAACAAGATCTAAAGTGGGAAAATCAAGAAGCCACAGTGTTCAACACATGGCTTAGAGATCTGATAAGAGAAGAAGATGCTCAAAGGAACTGTTACGAGCTGTTCTCTCAGTATCAGAGTTGAGTGGGGAACAGCCAGGCAGTGGATCTGCAGTGTCTTATAAGCTTTGTGGTCATATTTCAGTTCTTACACTTGGATAAAATTAATTTACATAAGCATAAACTTACCCATCCTCTGCTGTGGAGATCTAGGGTACAGTGTTTGACGTTTGTTGTATGAGCTTTTTCTTGCCTTGCATACCCTGTGTTTGTCTGGCACATTCTCCTATATTTTCTCTAAAGCTTCTTTTCTATAGTTAACGGCTTTGCAGTGAGTCTGTCTGGAAAATCACTGAATTAAACGCAGCCACAGAGTGCGTCTGTGTTCCTCATAGCCATTCTTCTCCCTCTGTTTTCTTGTCAACGCAGCCCTCTAAACATTACAAGCTCTAAACAGTAGAGGATAAACAAATTGCCTCGTTTTTCTTTCTTGCCTTCTCCCCAAAGTGGAGCAGACTTGGACTTTGCAATAAGAAATCAACATTCTTCAGTTCTGAAAATGGAATGGCTGAGCCAGCTGCGTCCTGAGCTCTCAGAGCTCCCTGTGTGTGCGCACATCTCCCCACAACGCTCCAAGTTGTCGATGGAGAAACTGAATTTACAGTGACCCAGACTGCTCCCTTCTACCTTTTATTTTGGAAGAACAAAAATCCAGGCTTCATAGAAAATGGCCAGGATAGTAAAAAGTCCATATCCCTTTCTGATTTGTGGCTCTCAATTCTGTCATGGTGCTTTCTGCCTCTCACACACTTGGTCCCCTCTCTTGTTGCATTTGAGGGTGGTGTCAAAATCATCAAGTAAGTTGCAGGCACCATATTTCCATGTGTCTAAATATTTATAGAGGATAAATGCAGAAAGTGGTCGTACATTGTGTTCCATCCTAGATGCCCCTAAGTTCTTTTTTTTTTTTTTTAAAGATTTATTTTATTTTATTTTATGTATATGAGTACACTGTAGCTGTACAGATGGCTGTGAACTAACGTGTGTGGCTGCTGGGAATTGAACTCAGGACCCTCTGCCAGCCTCACTCACTCCTGCCCCACTCGCTCCAGCACCACTCACATTCACATAATTCACTGTAGCTAGCTGTCTTCAGATGCACCAGAAGAGGGTATCCGATCTCGTTATGGGTGGTTGTGAGCTACCATGTAGTTACTGGGATCCGAACTCAGGACCTTCGGAAGAGCAGTCAGTGCTCTTACCCGCTGAGCCATCTCTCCAGCCCGCCTCTAAGTTCTTATAGAGATCTTTTGTTGTTGTTGTTGTTATTTGTTAAGTGTTTCATGATGGTGACCATCAGGAGCATGAACCAGCTGCTTGAGAGAATGTCCTCCAATATAGGCTCATCATTTTGCTCCGCGATTATAATATTGTGGTTTACAGTTGCAGAAAGGATGTATGTACAACTAGATTCTTTTATCTACCACCTGTAGCTTCTTAGGGTTGCCTAAAAGCTCACTCCACTAATTGTGTGTTTTGAGTTTTGTTTTTCCTGATAACTTATGGTTTGGAATAGAGGATTAAGAATGAACACTTACCTGGGGAAGAGTAAGAACGAGTCAGTCATAGACAATCACACTGCAGTAATCTTGGGAGGGGTCATCTGTTCCTCTGGAAACAAGCATAATATTTTTTTTAAAACATCTTTGGCAGTATTCCTTGGATGACTTAATATACTGTAATCAGGGACAATGTCTCTTAGAAAGTCGGTTCTGCTATGGTGTGCAGTCTAGTGAGACACGTTTGAAAGCCCTTGGCCAGCTTTCCTTTTACCCCAAGTGAAGTCTTGTTTGGAGTCTAAACACTGCATATGTGTTTACTTTGCAACGTCCTGGCTGTAGAGGTGCCAGGATGCTCAGGGGCTTAGGCTGTGTATGTTTCCTGTGAAGCAAGGGCAATACAGAGAGCCGGCGTGCCGCACATGCCAGAGGAGCTGTGCAAGCTTGCTGTTGAAGGCATGGTTTCTGTGTGTCAGGCCTTCCTGGTAGGAGACCTGGTGACACAGTAGCCTCTAGGCAGAGCTCCTGAGGATCTGTAGGAAGCACTGTGACAGGTTTCGTTGGGGGGAAATCTGAGCCATTTCCAAGCCTGGACAAGCTCACTGCCAGGGTGAGTGCTTTCATTTCGACTTGTTTGTCTTGCTTCTCTTTCTGAAGTCATTGGGCCTCTCTAGAAGTTTCAGAGGACTTGTTATAAATATCTAGAGCATGACTTGGATGTATCTGTGATTCAGCATTTCTTCTTCTTTCTCTCTCTAGATTTTGTGGACGTTTACTACTTTGTCATTATGAGATGTCGTCTCTCGGTGCCTCCTTTGTGCAAATTAAATTTGACGACTTGCAGTTTTTTGAAAACTGCGGTGGAGGAAGTTTCGGGAGTGTTTATCGAGCCAAATGGATCTCACAGGACAAGGAGGTGGCTGTAAAGAAGTTACTCAAAATAGAGAAAGAGGTAAGATCTTCTGCTCCCAGAGGCTCTCACACCAGCTCTTATGTAAGCCCTTCAGCCTAGAGTTAGAGGGTCACAGAGCTGGAAAGGATTTGGCAGGCCCTTTGGGGCTGGTCCATGAGGCTCCTTCCCAATTCCCATTCTGGGATCCCCATAAATAGAAAATATTGCACTGTGTGCTTTAGGGTCGAGCTCTACTAAGGGTCATCTGAAGCTAGAGGATTTCTTTCCATGGTAAGCTGGTGTTCTCCAAGCTGGCTGGCCTACAGAAACAGGCAGGTTTGAGTTTTTTCACTTCTTCAGGGGAACCAGGAGGGGGCAGTAAAGAGTAAGAGGGAACGTTTCCATTGCTTCCTATTTTCACCCCTTGCATTGGGGGTGGTCCCTCTTGGTGCCTTTCTAAAATAAGAGTATTCTTTTTCAACTGAACTAAGCAATGCTAGCTTCTTAGGTTTCAGCTCTTCAGGCTCACAGTGGAGCGTTTTGTGCAATAGTTAGGCTCCAGATAGAGTTGTCTTACCTTGTAAAATCAGAATATGATCTTGGCTTTGAGAGTTGGGAACTTGTATTGAAGTAGATGAGCCTGGAACTCTTAGGTTCGTCATCTTTTATAGGAATGTCACACACACACACACACACACACACACACACACACCCTGCTGCTACCACTATATTCAATTTGGTACCTCAAGAGTTAAATGATTTGAATAGCTGGTCCATGAGAATTAAGCCTTTGTAACTCTTTAAAATACTTTTTGAAATTCATGAGCCATCTGTGAGCCATGTTAATGTTTCAATACATGTATGCATTGCATGCTTAAGTCATTATATCCATTGCCTCATTTAACATTTCTTTTACGAAGTAAACATTCACATGTCTTTCCTTTGGCTCTTTGAAATCTACAGTGCGTTACCACTATCTGTAGTTGTCCTGCTGGTGGCTTTTAATACTTTCCTCTCATGCTCACCTTGGTTAGTTTTTTATATCTGGTTTTCACTAAGTGTTGTTGCTTTCAAGAAAACCTTGTTACTGTTAATTGCCACCAGAGAACCACCCTGGCTGATGAGAGAGGAGAGCCCAGGTTAGCCTTGCAGGTGTCCTCTCAGCAGTGTGCAGTGGCTGGAGTTCATCAGACAGCTCACCCAGTGTTGAAACCATTTAAGTTGGTTACTGGTAACTCACATGGACTGGCTCTGAGGTGTCTCTGCCGAGGACTGTCTATGTGTTTTACACGAAGTGGAAGGGTACGAAGTAAAGGTCAACTCTTGCATTAGAACCATTTCCGACACCAAACTCTTTGATCTGGTAAGATGGCGTTATGGCCCCCTTTTATATTAAAGACTGTGAAACAGAACACTGAGAAATGTATTAGCCACTCCAGTAGGGGCAGATAGAATTCAGGAGGCTTCCCTCCCCT
>NW_022196897.1:59134441-59154424 GCF_008632895.1 Mastomys coucha
CCCCTCCCCTCCCCTTCCCTTCCCTTCCCTTCCCTTCCCTTCCCTTCCCTTCCCTTCCCTTCCCTTCCTTTCTAGTTGACCAGGTAAGAATAGAAAACAAGTCAATTCCACCCACTTATAAGAATGATAAAGGCAGGTCATGGGACTTGGATCCTTATATGGCTTCATATATGGTTACTGGATGAGACTGGAAAATGATTTGGAAGGGAAACTTTCCTTTTAGCTCACTCACTTCCTACCTCTCCACCATATGTGCATAGGACATGCCTTTTCCATGGTTTGATAGGCCAGGAAAATGATAGGGGCAAACACGGGTGAGTGCAAGAGCTGGAAGCTGCCAGGTTCTATTTGCTTTTCTATTGCAAGAGCATAACTCATAACTGTAAGTAAGAAAGAGCAGAAAGCGCACTTCACTTAGGGGCCTGTTGCTGTCAGAGACAGTCTTTATTCATCCCCAGGCCAGGTACCCCACACTGCTAATTCCTCAGGAGCTTAGTGTGAGTGTCCGATGAGGCAGTGGGGGTAATTGGAGATGAAGTATGCACCCCTTGTGGAATTGTATTTATAAGATGTGTGTTGGTTACTGGCTAGGCACTTTTCAAGTGCTAAGATAAAGGTAGTGAACTCTAGAGTCTTTCTCCCACTTATATACTCAGTCCTATGCCTCTTGGTCATTATTTTTCCAATGAGTCTTAGAAGAGACAGACCCCTTAATGAAGTGCCTGTAACTCTCTTCATAGGACTCTGAGAATGGCCTGACATCTGACTAAGTGTTTGTTCTGTGAACTTGGTCAAATGTGGAGAACATATGTGCCAAATGTATTGTCACAGCTTATGTGATTGTTGCTTGTACTGCCTCTGTGACCCCTGGAGGAGTGAGGATCTAGTGTGCCTCTCTATTTTAGAAAGTATGTGTTACCTTTCCACAAAACGTGGCACTTACTTAAAATGTTCTTTAAAAACTATTTAAAGCAAACACCAAGAAAATTTATAAGACTATCACAACCTCTACAATACCACTTAAGTCTACAACATAGTGACACTTTGTGACATCTGCCTTTTCTCTTTATTAGTACTATTGATTTATATGCAGTTACAATTATTTTGTTTCTAATAACTGTGAGAGTAAATTACAGATGCTATATGTGTTTGTTCAAAGTATTTAAGCATCTTCTAAAAACCCAATTAACAAGGTCAGGAAGTTGAATGGCTATTATCACTTTATTGGATAGTCCACCTTCAGATTTGTCCCAAGAGACTTGTATGGGAATTTTTCCCTACGCAGGATACACTTCAGGATGACAAATGGCTGTGTGTCTGTTTAGTCTGTTTTATTCTGGAACAGTTACCCTGCCTCTCTTTGCCTCTGAAGACTTCGGCGGTTTTGAAGAGCTGAGAACACTTACGTTGCAGAGTGCCTCTTGTTTTGGACTTGTGGCTTTCCCCTCATGTGGCTCATGTAGTTGTGGTTGTGGTGGGGGTGTTGTAGTGGTTGTGTGTCCTTGGTGACTCTTGGGGTGGTGTGATGGGTATCCCTTGTCTGCCTTATGTCTGCCTAATGTGACTTTTGAGCCCTTCCCTGGTTGGGAGCCCACTTAGTTCCTCTGTGGTGAAAATATGTATTTCTCTCTTGTAATTAAGTGTTGGGAGCTACTTTGAGGCTGTTGACTCTGTCTTAGATGTAACATTATCATGATAGTTCATTGTGGCAAGGTCAGAGGTCTCCTCCTGAGCGAAGAGCTATGGTGCTTCCCCTATGCTGCTTTCTCTCTCTCTATTATCCTGCCCAATTTGTTTATTTGTTTATAGACATTAAATCTTTTTTACAGTTCAGAGTGACGTAATCCATTAAGTCATACACTTCCATGTCTAAGTCATGTCCAGCTTGGCAAGTAAGAGCTCCTTCAGGCTGGCTTCTGTGTCTTTTGACATGCACTGTTGATCTGGGATGATGGCCTTATTTCTGGACACAGAAAGTTCCCCAACTCATGTAATCCCTATCCCACTGCTGGGGCAGCCATTTCTTCAGGAAGTCCTGAGTTAGCCCCTGACTTGGAGTTGGTTTCTCAGAACTGAAATGGGAGTATTTGGGGTACCTATTTTAGACTTTTTGAAAAAGAACCGTTGGTGGGTTTTTGTTGTTGTTTGTTTGTTTGTTTTTGTAGACGCAAAAGTGACACTTTAATTTAATTTAATTTAATTTTATCTTATGAGAGTGTTTAAAATTTAAACTCAAACCTCTGGCTAGACAGAGGTTTGCCTTTCCAGAAGAAGAGTTTAGAAGAATGTAGCACACAGAAGCTGGTCTCCAAATGGTTACTTTTCGTGGGTCAGAAGTTGTGCTCTTGGGGCTTTCTAAGTCAGCTGTTAGAGGTGTCAGATAGGGAGTGAGGTCAAGTGAGTGATGGAGACACTTGAAGACAATACTGTGCTACCTGTGCAGTGACACCACGTGCCCACTGCAAAATGCTCAGAGTTTACCGGAAGTGAAGCGAGGAAGATAGGTTGTAAATCACGTATATGCTTGGTGTCTGTGTGCTGCTTTCATTTTTTTTTCTTTTCTCGAATGTCTGTGGTTTTCTATGATTTCGTGTTTTCTTTCAATATTTTATTGTGAAAAAATTCAAACATAAAGTAAATTTTACTGTGAACATCTGTATATACAACATATGAGATATATAGTTAGCAAGAATACTTTATCACCTATATGGCCAGCTCTCTACGTCTTACTCATCCATCGGTCTGTCCGATGCATTTCACCCTAGCAGCCAGCATCAGTATCCTTCCCTTAAACATGTCATCGAGTGTATTACTGTCTGAGCTCAGCTATAGTTAGTTTTATTTTTTTCTGTGGTAGAAATACGTGTCACTAAATTTTTAGAAGTGTGGCTTGACTATGACATATATTTACATTCTAACCAGAAAAATACAATTTAAAAAGTATAGCTTTGGCAGTCTATGATACTGCCTTGGCAATTTCAGGTGAACTGAGCTTCATAAACTGTGAGTGGGTCATACAACACTAAAGCCCTAGGCTCACTGTACGTCTCTGAAAAGTGGGACATTCCCTGTCATGCTGCTGTCCCACGGCAGTGCCCCCAGACCTCAGGACTCGGCTGTTTACATTTTTACAGATGTACGTACACTGAGCTGTTTCTTTCTGTTTAATAAAATATTTTCATTGGGAAAAAAGTAGTACAATCTTAAGAATGTTTACCAAAAGTACGGAAAGAAGCCATGACCGTGTCTTCTTGAAACTTACTGGTTGACTTGGGTGAAACTGGCCTGCTCAGGCACAAGTTTAGCAGGGAGTGGAAGTACCAGGGAAAGACGCTGGGATCCCAGCGTCTTCTTTATACCCACCAGCCTAGTGAACCATCCCCACACCAGCAGGAGTTCACCAGACTGACAGTGTGGACCTTTAAGAAGGGTTAAACACAGCAGCTTAGATTTGTTGATATGTTGAAACGGATGTGTCTACATGTGGCTCGTCCCTCTGGTGGAGATGGTAACCTGTAAGCCTTTGTGTTCACTGTTTGCTCTATTCCCAAATACCTGGGCAAACAACTGGGAGGAAGGACTCACTTTGTTTATGGTTTTAGTCCATACTTTCCCATGGTCTGGAAGGCCTGGTGGAACAGGGCAACTCACAGGGAAGGAATGTAGGGATTGCAGAGAGGGAGGAAACAGGGGTGTGGAAGGGAGAAAGGAGAGAGAAGAGAGGAGAGAGGAAGAGAGGGGGTAGAGTGAGGAGAGGGAGACGGAAATACTGATTGGGAGTATGGCCATGTTAGCTGGCTTTCCTCTTTCCCCACTTTATCCCAGCCTATAGGACGGTACTGCCCACATTCAGAATACATCTTCCTCCCGAGTTCTTTACTAATCCCCTGGGCATGCCTCAAGCCAACCAAGATGACATTAATCATCGCTGCCTTTATGTTACCTTGAAACCTGCCAATAATCAACAGTGTTCACACTCCACAATTAAACATTAGGAATTGAAGGAAACATCACTTTTTATTCCACCAACAACAACCCCTAAACTGGGAGAGGGAAGAATCCCCAAGAAGGAAAATAGAGTCTTTTCTTTCCTGGCCTCGGTTTATGCCTCTCTCCATGTTTAAGGAAAAAAATTAATCCTGTCATGTTTGCCAGATAAATTTATATTTAAGAACCAATCTGCACTGTACACATTTATGAGCAGAAGACACCTGAATGTCAACTGGTCATAGTAATGGGGGCTGTTAGTAATTTGTATGTAGAGAAAAGAACAACTAGAAAGTAGAATATTGAAACTGACATAGAACTCAGATAAAAATAAAAGCGTTGTTATGTCCCATGTACCAGTCCGATGGTATTTACACTTGGGAAAATCTAGTGAAATATTATTGCTTATTAGCCCTGGGGGAGCTCACTTCCTGTCTATGCAGTTCTGTAGGATTGTGGTTTTAATGCTTTCTCTGTCCCTGAACATAACAAGGAATAAGAACTCAACACTCACTTTCTTTGTAAGTCCTTTCAATGTTTAAATATGTAGATACATCCAAGGGGAGTGAAACTTCAATGCTGCAGATTCCCAACAGTGCTGCTCAATTCTGGCATGGTCTCTGTAACATCTTGGGTTGAGAACCTGTTGTTTACTATTATTAGGCTCTGGCCTACCCTTAACTTCTCCGGATGCAGATGAGCTCCTGCACCCAATCCCTGCTGGACAATCTCATAGAGCATAGAACACTAAGGGCTGACTTAGGAACACAGACGAAACAAAGCCCTCAGGGCCACAGCCTTGCCCAGCTTCTCACCTCTGGTGCTAGCCTGCTTTGCTTTTTATCTTCTGGCCTGAGCGCTTCAGCCTGTCAGTCCTTCTGTCTTGCTTTCTCATGTCTGCCCACATTCTTTCCTTTACCTGTAATATCATTGTTTCCTCTCCCTGGGCAGGCCCTACACAGTTTTTAGGTTTAATTTCTTCTTTTTTTTCATGAAGATTCTTAGTCCCATAATAATTTTTTCTTTTGAATTTATACCATTTAACATCTAAGCCTCTAATTTGACATTACAACTGCCCTGTGATGCAAACATTCCTGTAAGGAATGGTCACCTAACTTTCCATGTGCGCATGCTGTGACTTCTCAGCTGAAAACTGGGACTAATTATAGTATCCGAGTCATAGGGCTGTTTGAAAGGATTAAGTGAGATAATACATGTCAACTATGTAGAAGAGCACTCGATACAAGGAAAGACCTGGGCACCCATCACCACATTGGCTTATCTTCAGCTCTTAGGAATCATCTCTTAGGAAGATTCCAGCAAATTCATACCTAAGATCTTACGCTGGGCAGAGAGCAAATGCTCCATTTGCAACCAACAGGAAAGAGCCTTGGCAAGGCTCAGTTAACAGTGTGTGGGCAAGCACATGGGTGATGCAGTGATTAGTATTAATTGTCAACAAGGCAGGAGTGAGAGTCACCTGGGAGATGAGCTGCTGAACATATCTGTGGGGGTTATCTTGATTACATCACCTGAGGAGAGAAGACCTGCCCACTGTGGGTGGCACCATTCCCTAGGCAGTGCATCTTGGACTGTAGAGAGTAGACTTGGTGCTAATTACTACAATGCGCACATTTATAGCTCTCGTCTGACCATGCACAGTGTGACTTCTTTCGTGATGAACTATGACTTGAATAAGCCCTTTCTCCCTTGAATTGCTTGTCAAGAGTGTTTCATTGCAGCCACAGAGCAAGCACTAAGACAGCGTGCTCTGCATCCTAGTTGCAACATCTCTGAAGGCTGAGGCTGTCTCTTCAGCTGATACTGTCACCTTCCTGATCATCACTAGTGTGCCCAATGTAGTTGCCACAGTTATTGCTCTTTGCTTCTTCATAGTCACCCTGTAGGATCATATTCTCTATTTAACACATAAGATGTAAGGCCAAGCAAGCTGGCCAAGCCACCTAGCCTCCTTTGTGTGGGTTTTCCTTGCTAAGTCCCATGGTGCTGGGCCCTAAACAGTCCTGATGTTTAGCATCATGCTGCAGGGGACTTTCTTTCACTGCTGCCCAGCTTAGAGAGGGAGCGTATATTGATGTGCCCACGTGTTCTTCATTAGCTCTGCTTTCAGCTGTGACTTCAGTAGAACACACCCGCCTGCACTCATCACCGTAACAGGCTTGTGTTCAGCTACACAATTACTGGACTCTTGGTCATGGCTTTGCTTATGGTCTGATGTTTGGATTTGTAAGGACTTTTGATTATGTTTTTTAGGCTGATACCGTTTCTGTCTAAGAACTTTCAAACACGTCATAGTGTTTCACTTTGACTACACTCTACATGTAAAAATCATTGCTTTGAACCAAAAATTAAACAGCTTAAACTAATGAATCATTTTATTGATGATTGGTGGCACCTTCCAGAAGCACTGACCGAACAGCATCTCAGTGAGCTTTCCTCTGTGAGGCAGTCCTGTTACCAGGAACTTATAAGCATGACACTCTGAGGTGAACCGCAATAAAAGAGATAGGGAAAATTGGTTGCATGTTGAACAAATATATAGATTAAATGAGTGACCATGTACTGTCAATACATCTGAAGATAACTTGAACCTTAAGTGAGCAATCATTAAGGAACTGCCACAGAATGGCCTCCCGGGGCCAAGATGACTTACAAAGTACCCACGAGTCTGTGAAATGCATGAAGATACATACTGTAGAGATAGTTTATTTGCTAGCAAAAGCCCTTTCTTTATTTTGCTGGTTATTCTTTTAAAAGTCTAAAAATCCTTCCATCACTCTGTCAGGATTCCATATTTACTGTATGTGGAGACTACTTCCATGTGTCACAGAAGGAACATGACTGTAACTTATATCAGTTTCTCATTAAGTTATTATTGATCTTGGTATATTAAGCAATAAACATTTCAGTTAGTTAATGTTTATTTTTCAGCCATGCTCTAAATATTGCAGTGAAATCAAACCAATTAATGTATCCCAGTAAAGGTGGTATGTCCAGACTAACTGATTTTACATAAAGTCAGGCTCTTGCTATAGAAGAAAAATAGCTTGCACCAGGACTCCAGTGTTGGAGAAAGCCAATGCTGAATAGAATACAGTTAGACAATGGGAAAAGTATAAGAAAGAAATACCTGGGAACATTTCCAAAAGTTTTGGAAAGCTCCCTGCGATCATGGCACAACAGGAGTGATCAGCCAGTGAGATGGCTCAGAGGGTGAAGGCATTTCTGAGCACCTGAGTCCTTCCCTGACCCACATGTAGAAGAGAATTGGTGACCCAAGTTGTCCTCTGACTTCCACATGCACTTCCTGGCACAAATGTACTCTTGATAGATAGATAGATAGATAGATAGATAGATAGATAGATAGATAGATAGATAGATAGATAGGTAGATAGACAGACAGACAGACAGATAGACAGATAGGGAATTTAAAGAAGATATGATTGGTTTTAGTCTTCAAAAACAGAATTCTTTCACTTGGGTGTTAAAGGTACCAGTGTCTTCTTGCTCTTTGGTGTAGACAAGAAATCATTATCATTATGGCACCTGGACACCCAGGCCACATTACCAAGTGTTTTCTATTGATGCCTGACTCTTACCCCTCAACAGGACATCCAGTTGCTTGGCTGTCAATGTCATATTTGGTGATTGTTGCACAATTTTAGAGTACTTCAATTCCCTGAAAGTTCCTCATGGTAGAAGTTCTGGGATTGGCACTGGTCCCTGCCTTTGGGACTGCAAAGGCTTCTTTGAGATGAGGGCAGGAGCTGTGTCTTCTTCATCATTGTCTCTAGACTGCACAGAGTGACTTTCCCACCATAGGACAGTCAGTAATGCGGCAAGGAGTGAATGCAGTGATGGACGCAGATCTCAGCTCAGCCTCGTCTTGGGAAATGTATAGGAAGATTGTGCTGGTTCTTAATCCATAGCCGAGGATCCAGCGTGCCTCTTGGTCTACCTGGGCCCTTTCCACGGTGGGTCGATTTCGTTCTTTTTTCTTCTTCAGCTCTTAACAAATCACTTTGCCTTTGACTGGAAGGCTGCTCTGTAACCAGGGGGAGTGCTTTTTTACACCCATGCTTCTTTATTTGCTTAGGTTTGGGCTGTATTTGCAAAAAGAATCAGACATGTCTTTTCTTAGCCCCACAAACATCAGATGTTCACTGATTCGTGATCCGGGGACAATGATAGTGTCCCAGTGACATGAGCCTGGCAGGACTTTAATGACTTGAAAAAAATATAATTTCTTCGGTCATTCCGGGAAACAGTTCTTGATAAAATTAGCTGCTTTAGATACATCACCCTGAAGAGTGGAAATCTGGGGTGAGCATTTTGCAGTTTCTGTCGAAGAGCAAGGAGACTGTAAAGCCCCTGTGCTCTGCTAGATTGTGTTCAGCAACCAATACACAGTCTGTTTAAATCACTCCCTTAAATGTTTGTTTATGGTTATTTATCTTGTGTGTCTGTGTATAGGCAAGAGGTCAGAGGACAACTGTAGGGGTTCGATTCTTTCCTTCTACAATTAGGTTCTGGGAATTGGACTCAGGTGGTCAGGCTTGGCAGCAGTGCTGTTGCCCACTGAGTCATCTTGCTGGCTGTAACTCAGTACATTTTTAAAGCATGCAGGGCAGTCCGTCCTTTGGTGGGAACTGAATTGCTTCTGCTATTGGAATGCAGAGTTTACTTTAAGAAATACATGCTCCTTTTAATCACTGGATATGTATTTTTAAGTATGATTCAGCGTTTTATTAACATCTGCTGCCAGACAAATCTTTTTTGCTTTTTAAAGCGCAGTCTCTATGTATTTCAGACTGACCTTGAACTCACTATCCTCCTGCCTCAGCCCCTCAGAGTGCAGCTGACTACAGGCTTGTACCGCCATGCCATCAAAAGTAGTAATGAGAGAATGTGGTGGTAGGTGAGGGGCTAAAGTCATTAAGAAATGAGAGTGATCCTGTTGACACCTGACGCACATGGAGGCCAGTGGCTGGTCCCATTTGACAGTAGAAGACTTAGCTTTTAGAGAGGTAGGAACCACACCTGAATTGGTGATGCTGATCCTGACCTGGGATCACATGCCAAGAGTCAGAGCAGCAGCTGCGGGAGAGGCCTGCCTTGGGGACCAGCTTCTGTCTGAGAAGAGGAGGAGCTGTGTTCAGGCTCAGGGTGTGCAGCTGATGACAGAGTGTGGGCATGCAGTGGAAGGAAAATGGAAGGGCAGGCGATCAGGACCAGCTAGAAAACGTGTGGCCACAGAAGAATTAATTAATGGGCAGAGGGCCAGGGATGCCTGGCCGTTTTGTGCTGATTATGCAAGTGGGGAGAAGCAGGAACAGCGAGGTCGGCCCTGGAGTGATCAGGTGGATGGTGTGGGGTCAGCTTAGGGCCAGGGTAGTGTCAGGGTTCTCTGGCCTTGGGAACTGGACATGAGAACCCTGCCACAAGTGTACGGACTAAAAATCTCTCCCTTACTCCAAATGCTGGAATTTGTGTGATCTGGGTTTTCAGCAACAGTTGGCAATAACTAAGATCAAGGTAATTATTGAGAAACTGGGAAATGTGAACCACAAAAGACCTTGTCTGTATGTTCAGAATGAGAAATTGCTCCATTGGCAAAGAGAGCAGACATATTTATGAAAACTGCAGATTGAGTTCCACTTTCACATTTTGAAATAGAACATATTTTTAACACAGTATCTCCCACCTTTTGTCGGAAACAGAGTCGCCAGAGTCCTAGGGCGCTGTGTAGCATGGTGTTTAAGAGCTTAGGGCCTGACTTCATTCAGTCAGTGGAGATTCAAATCCCAGCTTCCCAGCTTGTTTGGCATGTAGACAGGTTAAGCAAGCCTTAGTTTTCTCTGCTATAAAATGCAGATAATAATGGGGCTGGCTTCCTAAGGATGCTGTGAGGAGCAGTTAAGGTAACCCATGTGAGTACACGCACATGGCTCCTGGCACCTACTCAGCGCTCATGTATGGGACAACTGTTATTTCAGCAGCCTGACGTCTGAACACACCCAGCGTTCCTCTGTGACTTGTTAGCACACATCACTGTGGATCTTTCCTTCCCGGGGCTTGTAAATAGCAAGCTATCTGCATCATTCTGTCTTATAGTATTCCTAAACTGAAAAACTCCATTGTCTCAATGATGACTCTTTTGATCATATTCTTTCTTTCTTTTTTTTTAACCAGCAAACAATATTTTGTCATTGACTTACTGCATTCTATATTACAAACCATGATTTTTTAAGCACCCTCCCTATACATGTCCCTTGTCCCCTGGGAATTGAGTCTCCTTGTACTTGAGAGTCAGTCATGTAGGACGTTCTGTGAGATAGTACATGTGAGCTGGGCAGAAATGTCCAAGAACAATGACTCTTAGAGCTGTGGAGGATAACAGCACAATTCGTGCTGAATCTCAAATGGCATAACCTGGAAGCCTGAGAGACGGACAGACAAATCAAAAAGAAATGCTGTGTGACTACCACCTTCCCCTGTCGGAACTTCTTGTTAGGGGGAAAATGTGAAACTAACGTCCATGTGTGGTAAGAATTGTTGCTCGTTACAAATTGGAAACAGTATGGGAATCCTTTCTGTGTGGATATGTTCCTTGTCTACATGTGTGTGGAGGGTGAGGGGAGGTACGTGAGCCAGAAGCAGATGCCTGGTGTCTTTCTCCATCTCTCCCCACTTTAATTTTTTGAGGTAGGGTTTCTCAGTGAAGCTGGAGTTCACTGACTGGCTAAACTATCTGATCAGTGAGCCCCTGGATCCCCTACCTTTGTGTACCCACTGGGATTACAGGCACAAACCTTCACTCTTGGCTTTTTATGTGGGGGTTGTGGGCCCAAACCTAGGACCTTATGCTTGCACTGCAAGCTGTCTACTAGTAAGCCATCTCCCCAGCCCAGTGTGTTCTTTTACAATCATAAGAAAGAAAAGAAAGGAAGGAAGGAAGGGAGAAAGGAAGGGAGAAAGGAAGGAAGGAAGGAAGGAAGGGAGAAAGGAAAGAAGGAAGGGAGAAAGGAAGGAAGGAAGGGAGAAAGGAAGGAAGGGAGAAAGGAAGGAAGGAAGGGAGAAAGGAAAGAAGGAAGGGAGAAAGGAAGGAAGGAAGGAAGGAAGGGAAGGAAAGAAACCAAATACATGTCTAGTAGGATAGAAACTACCAAAGGAAATCATGTAAGTCTGCTTGCTGTTCTGTACAGATGGGCACTCATCCTCCTGATTAGTTTGAACCCATACAGAATGCCTTGAACACAGACTTCTGTGCTTTGGGTGTGCTTCTCCTTCAGCTCTCCTAGAATGTCAGTGGTGCCCAGAGTTCTGATCTCCTTCCCCCGCCCCCCATGGCCTCCAGTACCTTTGCCATCATGAAGGCCTGCCTATGTGTAGCAGAGAGTACAGTAAGTTTCTGTAGGTCTGAGTTGCCTGTGGAGGAAACACCAGAGATTTTAGGTGTGCCTTTAGCGTTCGTCTGGGCACTGGGTGCTTCTCTTCTCCTGTCCGTGGGGAGTGCAGCTAGGACAGCTCATGCTTTTGCTTACTAGCAAGCGAGGCTCTGGGGTTTGCCTTCGCGTAGATTGCTTCAGATCTGAATCTGCATTCGCTCTGCAGGTGAAGCAGAGAGTGTGTGTAGCCAGTGCTGGGGTATGACTTCCCATCAGCCTTTTTCACTTTAATAGGGCCCCACCCCATGTTTGTTTTAGCAAACCTATAAAAAGCTTGGAATGTTTACCCACAGCCACTTGTCAGGATGAGCAGGATGAAACTTTCCTGGTGAAGAATTCAATCAAGAGAGAAGCGTGCACATCTGTTAGTTAAGCATGGTCTACAGACGCAAGCTCTCTCCATACACGCCAGAACTTAGAATTTAGGAAAGAAACAGAAGCCTGGGTAAGAGTGCAGGGGCCGAGGGAGGATTGTATCTAAGGATACAGCCTTCCCTCCCTCGGGTCTCCTCTCTTGGGCAGAGCCACCTGTGCAGTTCCTTCAGTTCCCCAGCTGAGGTGTGACAGTCAAGGTCTTCCTGTAGTGTATTTTCTGGAAATTGGTCTTTAGGCCCTTTTTTCTTTTTAAATTAAAAGCTACCTTCCACTTTTGGTCTCCACTTGACTCGGTAGATGTTTCTCTTATCCTGGTAGGTCAGGAAGTCCACTGAGGTAGGCTAACAGGGCTGGTTTGTCCAGGGGAGTGTGCGAGAATCCTCCTCCCTTTTAGCAAGGAATTTAATTCAATAGAAAGTAGGATATGAATAAAATTAATAGGCTTTCAATTTCTAAAGAGGAAATTTTATTTTAATTGACAATTAAAAACACTTCTCTCCCTTTTTGAAATATGCATCTTCTATAGAGCTGGACCCAGCTATTTAACAGAGATGTTACCTTTCATACTTATTTGTGGTGAGCACACTTAAAAACTACTTTCACAACTGGTTGACTATGGTCACCATGGGGTCCATGGCTTGAACTTACGCGGAATTTTGATCAGCATCTGCTCATCCTCACCAAAATTAACTTTATATAACTTTTAAATAGAAACGAATGATGTCATCTTTGGCTGAGTCAGTTCATTAACCATCAAAAAATTAATCCCTTACGTATCTGTTTTCTACCTCCCCCCGTCACTGTGTGTGCATGCTCATGCTGTGTTACACAGGTGGAGGTCCAGATGACAACTTATGGGAGTCAGTTCTCACCTTTTCCCATGTGGTTCCCAGGGATTGAACTCATCATCAGGCTTGGCGCACTGAGTTATCCCTAAGGCTATCCTTGAGAGTTATCAAAATACTTTAGTTGCACCCTTGTTTCTTCATTTTGAAATCACCTTTGATTTCAGTACCGAAATAGTTTTTTGTTCATCACAGAGTGGACTTACTGTCCACTGTCACGATCTCTGCCCCGCTGCAGATCTTCACCACCAACTTACCTCAGCCTCCACCTCCACTTCCACTCAGCCACTTGATGGAAAGAGCTGTCACCACTCTGCCTTCAAATGAGCAGCCTAGGCTTCTGCACCCCACCTTTATTTATCCACCTACTCACTCTCCCACAGCTAAGCGTCCTCCTCGTCCTGGCCTCCGGACTTCTCGCCTCTACACCTGGATGTTTCCCATCATGCACTTGTTTCATTGCTTACAAACACTTCTTGTCCCCTTCACCCTCCGTGCCCCAAAGGCAAACACGGTAACTTCCTGTGCGTCTCCTAGCGCTGTGTTCTTTTTTTTTCCCCCAAAGCAAAATAAGACTTAACATATTCACAGGTTCGGTTTTAGTAACTTTCAGCTTTGTCAAAAATTACACTCACCATCGGACAAATGTTGCAACTTTGAGAAGTTCAAGAATTGGAATTTCAATCTTAATCAGGGCTATAGACTCCAGAGTCTCCACACAGCTGAGTAAAGAGTAAAGCCAGGCCGGGCAGTGGTGGCGCACGTCTTTAATCCCAGCACTTGGGAGGCAGAGGCAGGCGGATTTCTGAGTTCGAGGCCAGCCTGGTCTACAGAGTGAGTTCCAGGACAGCCAAGGCTACCCAGAGAAACCCTGTCTCGAAAAACCAAAAAAAAAAAAAGAGTAAAGCCAGCCAAGCATTGCACAAGAGGCTGACAGGAATTGTGGGAAAGGGAAGAGGGCACTGCGACTGCGCACAGCTTTGTGCTGGCCCGTTGTTTACATAGGGTGAACCGCTGCTGCATGCACATCTGTACTGTGCTCTGTCTGTGTGCATCCCAGATCTTCAAAAATTAGATGATTCTGCAGAAAATCCCAGGTTGCTGGTCTTCCTGAAATAAAAGCAGGTCGGGTCCCTTTTCTTGAGTGGTTCTACTGCGATTGTCATTGACAGCAGCAAGAACTGTCTGGAGATAGCGGGTCTAAATTGTTTCAGAAAGAGTATCTCTGGTCCCTAATTACCGGTCATAGGTAATAGGGTGTATTTTCATTAGAACTTAACAGTGTAGACAGTAAAGTCAAGAAAGAGTTCCTTTAAAATGTATCTATAAAATACATCTGAAAGATTGAGAAGTGTTTCAGTTAAATTTCTTAAGAACAAAGCTGGTGAGATGGCTTACTGGGTAAAGGTGCTTGCCACCAAGCCTGACCACCTCAGTTCTGTCCCCAGAGCCCCCACACTGAAAGGAGAGGACCAATACCCGAAAGTGTTTTTTGACTCCACAAGTGTGTCCTGACCCATGCACACACACACAGAGTACACATCCATGCATCCACTCACAGACAAATAAATGATTGTAATCTAAAAAATTAAACCTAGGTCCAGTGTGGTGGTGCAAACCATTAGCCCCAACACTCAGGAGGCAGATCTCTTTGATTTGAGGCCAGCCTGGTCTGCAGAGCAAGTTCCAGGACAACCAGGGCTACACAGAGAAGCCCTGTCTCAAAAAGTAAATAAACTCTAAACAAAAAACCAAAGACAGTGTATACAAGGCCCCATGTTCCATTTACTGCACAGTTAAAACAAAATGAAATAAACAAGATAAATTCATAAACTTTTCCTTTCTTATAAACATTTAAACTTACTTATTTATGTTTTTTTAATAAAGTATAATGAAATTTACCCTTAATTGCATGAAGAGAATTGGCTAATAATTTCCAAGACTCCACAAAACAGAGTGGGGTGCTCTAGCAGAGAGCTCCGCCAGACAGTGTGTCTGAATGAGACAAATACAAACCATGCTTGTGATTCATCTCTGGCACTCCATAGCAGGCTTTCTCCTTGGTTGTATGAAGACACCTAAGTTATACAAAGGCTCTCCCTATCTCAGGGTGATGTGCCTGTCATTCTGCGCACTGTGGGAGGAGAGCAGGGGTGATGGATGCCTGCAGGTGTGGTAAATGGAAACATGACCAGATTCCTGCATCTAAACCTTCTTTCTGGTGGAAGACCTAGCCCAGGAGGTTTCCTGGTCTTTGCATAACGGTAATCAGGAAATTCTGAGCCCAAATGCATGTTGTGTCGAACCAGTGGCTGCTTCTGGAATCATATAGAGAACTCGAACATTCAGCCTTAAGATTAATTATGTTTCATCAAAGTTTGATGACAATGTGTCACGCAGTGGTCAGTTCACAGTGTAAGCCAAGGATGACTTTGAACTCCTTCCTCACCTCTGCTGCTGTTTGTTTTTGTTTGTTTCTTCCCCCCCGCTCCACTCCCCCCAGGGTTTTTCTACCGGGCTGTCCTGGAGACCAGGCTAGTCTCTAAGAGAGCCCCTGTCTCCTAAGCGCTGAAACTAAAGGTGTGCCCCACCTCCACCTAAGTCTCTGCTGTTGTTTTTTAAATTTTATTTTATTTTTATTAGATATTTTCTTTATTTACATTTCAAATGATATCCCTTTTCCAGGTTTCCTCTCAGGAAAAAAAAAAACCTATCCCGTCCCTCTCCCCCTGCTCACCAACCCATCCTCTCCTGCTTACTGGCCCTGGCATTCCCCTCCATTGGGGCAGAGAGCCTTCACAGGACCAAGGGCCTCTTCTCCCATTGATGACCGACTTGGCCATCCTCTACTATAAATATGCAGCTGGAGCCATGAGTCCCACCATGTGTACTCTTCGGCTGGTGGTTTAGTTCCTGAGAGCTCTGAGGGTACTAGTTAGTTCATATTGTTGTTCGTCCTATGGGGCGGCAAATCCTTCAGCTCCTTGGGTCCTTTCTCTAGCTCCTCCATTGGGGATCCTGTACTCAGTCCAATGGATGGCTGTGAGTCTCTACTTCTGTATTAGTCAGGTACATTTACACACATGGTATGCACTCTCTGCTGTTTTTTAAGGAAATAAATGTCACACGCTTCTAGAACGAGATCTGAATTTCATTAACACTGATGAATTCAGCCGTGGGATGGAGAACGAGGCCCAGGGATTCATTCATGGTCAGGTTAGTGTTTTGAGATGCTTCCCTGGCTTTTGTTTTTCTGTTTTAACTTTGTCATAGAGGATCAACTTAGAAAAAAGTTAACGGGTAAAAAAAAAAAAATGCAATTATTTTATCTGCAGAAGACTTGAACCCCAGGGGGCTACAATCACATGCACAGAGGGGCAAGTTCTGAGCACAATGACTTTACAGTGTTAGGTAAAGCCTGGGCTGCAGAATGTAATTGACAAGGATTCCTTGATGGTGACAGAGCTCTTAATGGCCAGGCTCAGCCTAGTGCTTACTGATGATTAGGATAGTTCACCATCTTAGTAGCACATTCAACTTGATTCCTCTCCCCTTTCAGTCAAGGTATTATAGCCTCTCCTGTTCGTCCATTAAAAATTTTTAAAACTAATAGTCCTGAAAGTAGCTGTAATTACGTTTTGGGTGTCTACTGTCTCACTTGTATATTCTGTCCAATGAATAATACCATGATACAATAGGCCCTTAAGTACAGAAGTAGTAGATGATATCAGGGTCCCGTGAAGAAACAACAAATAGTTAATTGCCAAAAGATTGCTATAGTAGTACTTGGGGGGTAGTTATACCTCCCCCAACCCCAGCACCCTTTATCTGCAGAACATTTCTATGACCACTTTAGCCCATACGGCTCCTGAATAAAAGTCACAGAGACCCGGTAGTTTTATTAACAAGCTGCTGGCACTATGCTGGGCAGGCTCTGAGCTATTCTAACCACCTAGGCTGTTAATACCCAGATAAATGCCCCGTTACTCACATCTGATGTTAATATGCAGATAAATGCCCCATGACTTCCATTGAGTCTTGCTCTGGCTCTCCTTCCTCCATGTGTGTCCTCATGGCTGCTCTCTCATTGTGAGACCTCATGACAAATCCTCCTGGTCTCTCCATGTGGTCTCTACACACCCTTCTTCTCTTGGATCCGATGTCCTGCCTCTACTATCCTTTCCTACTCAGTCACAGGCTGATCAGCTCTTTATTAGCCAACTGGAGATGATGAAAAACAGTTTTTTATATAACATTGAGACAAGAGATGCTTGGCCATGCCAGATGTCTGGGCACAAAAGCAACATCTGGATATATAGTACACAAGACCAACCCCCCCCCCAATAGACTGTGGAGATTATGGGACTAGTAAAAACAGAGAGCAGTACACAGGAGGAGGAGGTATGTGTCATCCCGTGTCTCCCCGCCCCCCGCCCTGAAATCTGGGTTTTATCTGGTGGGATGTGGTACAGCCCACTGGGTGGCAGGAGGCTTTGTTGTATATCACATTCTAGTCCTCAGCTGTTGTTGGCACGTGGGATGTTACCTGCTGGGACTCTGGGGCCGGCCTACAGGAGACTTCTAGACCTGTTGCTGGCCTCTGGAGGGAAAACCACCACACCAGAAATAGTTCTTCCTTTGCTTGTGCCTTGCAGTGCCTTCAGCACCATTTATTGACACAGGTTAACATGATGCGATCTGACAGAAAAAAAAAATTACCCATAAAGCTGTTATAAAGCAGGGTAAGAGGTGTTGAAAGCAGTGCGGTGTCTTCTGCTACCCAGCCTCCACACATATCCAGCACATACATGAGAACTTTCACATAACAAGGAAACAACTCGGTGCTTTCACCTGCAGAGAGATCAGCTGTCCTTTGTACAAGGGAAGGTCCCACCCACCCCCAAAATGAGATGCACAGTCCTAAGAGTCACTTCATCCATTGCCGGCTTCATTAACTTCTCTTCAGATTCCACCACAGCACACTGACTATTCTTACCTAAAGCCTGAGTCATAAAGCCCACCCCAACAACTTAGGCATTGCCCCATAAGGGGAAGAAAAAGAAGCGAGAAGGCCACACCATACCCATGTGCCCTTGCACATCCGAAGAACAACAGAGTAAAATGCCTTTCAATAGTCATTCCTATTTCTGTTTCCCCTCAACCTAAACCTCAGCGGGCTTGAAGGACATTACCCAGTGAGGGGACTTGAACTGTTCCTCTTGAAGGTTCTTAGTCCCTATTCCTCCTGTTTGTCTTGGACCCTTGTTTGTCTTACTAACATTTATTATTGGGTATGGACCTCCTACAATGCTCCTGCAGAGTTCCCTGAGTTTCACACGTAGGATTCTTTTCCGGTTTGTGTCTTGCTTGTCCTCCAAAGGCCACAAGCTAAGGCTTGGCCACTACCTCGTGCTGACGCCTAGAGCACGTGAGAACTTTGAGAGTAGACCTCACAGGTGGACGTTAGTTAGGTCTCAGGTGGTATGCCTCTGAAGGGGATCTTGGAACCTACCCCTTCCTCTCTTTCCCTTCTTGTTTCCTGGCACCTGTGAGGTGAGTGGCATTGTGCTACCATGTGCTCCTGCTACGATGTTCCCAAAACACCAACCACCCATGCATTGAAGCTGTAAAACCAAGGGCGAAAGCAACCCCCCCACCTTTAGGTGGATTCTCTCAGGAATTCTGTCCCAGAGACAAAGCTGTTCATACAGCTTCCTTGCAATAGCTCAGTTCTCCCTCAGTAATTCAGTCTCCAGTCAGGAGAGACTGACTGTAACCTTCCTGCTTGTAAGGTTAGTAGTGGACAAGAACTTTAAACTAGCCAAGTGGCATCCTCATATTTTAATTCAGTAGGATCATTATGTCCCCTAGTAGGATCATTTTTACATTCTGTACTTGGAGCCTATAGTCTCCGAATGTCATTGTCCCAATGAAACGTCTCCGAATGTCAGAGGTCCTTGTTACTGAGGTAGTCACTAGGCATCGAAGTGATAGGGGCCACCCTCACCCTCAGCCCAGATCCGTGTGTGCAGAGAAGACAGTGGTTGAGCAGAGCGTCTGTAATTCATCCTGTAAATGGCGCAGCTGTTGTCCCTCAGCTGCTTCTGTAACTCAGTCTCCAGTGGACCGCTCCACTTTTCTGCTAGTCAGTTGCTGCTTGAGGGGAGGGCTTCGTGGTGACTTTCGCTTAGTTAATCCCACTGCTATGAGACGATTGCTTCACTTCCTGGGTTGTGAGTGGTTTCCTTCAGCAGCAGCTGACAGTGGAATACTAACAGGGTGAGTGAGGCCTCTGTGAGGCAGTGGATGAAGAGGCTGTCAGCAGCCTTGCAGCCGGGGATGGCAAATTCTTATCCAGGAGACGTGTTTATGCCAGCGAAGATGAATTCCTCCCCCATGTCCAGTGCCCTCAGTCTGTCCTCTTTGGAATGGTGACAGTTGGGCTCAGAGTCTCTTATTAGCAGATCTGATATATACTTACCAGAACCAGCAGACAGTTCAACCTTGTTAAGGGGAAGTTGTGTTTATTAGCCTTACCTATGGTCCCCAGCCTTACGATCATAGCCACCTTGTTCTCAGGCATGCCTTGGGATAGCTAGAAAAGAGGTTGAGTGGCTTCCACGGAGCAAATGGTTTTGTTCACCAGATGCCTAAACATTCCCCTTGAATGGATGTCTGTTACTGAGCTTCCCATGGGGCACAGTCTGTTTACACACATCTTCTCTAGGTTCTTTGTCCCTGATCTTCAATGCTTAGGTATCAGAATGCCTGATCATCCAGCCAAAGGGTAAGTAGTCAGCTATTAGGATAAATTCATAGTTTGGGTCATTTCAGATTCCAAACTAAGTGAGTCACCAAATAAATTGTTGAAAATTCTGCCCTCTGTGAGCTCTTTCTTTCTTTCTTTCTCTCTTTCTTTCTTTCTTTCTCTCTTTCTTTCTTTCTTTTTTATTTAGAGAATACTTTATTAGTTTTTGTAATCCAACCCACGTAGATAAGACCTTACATATTTAATACAATGTGTTACCCCTGTACAAATGGGAAAAATTTAAATTCAACATTTCTAGACCAATATGGCTGTTAATTTCTGTACAATGCCAACTCAACACAGTAAACTGGGATACTTTTTTCCAAAGTTGACAGCACAGCTAAAGTTTCCAAAAATTCAAATTATATATATATATGTATATATATTTATATCTATATAAAAAGACCAATAATAGCAGTATGTTATGCATCAATAGGAGCAACAGCTTTTCCAGGTTCTGCAGTCATTTGAGCAAAATTGTAGAGACATCCAGCACACT
>NW_022196897.1:59154434-59157663 GCF_008632895.1 Mastomys coucha
AAACAAAACCCCAGAAAACAGCACAGTTCTGTTACTCTTGTGAGCATTTTCTTGAAATGCTATTCTTTGGGGCCATCCCTAACAGGGATAGGACACTGCATCCATTTGTTACTAACATGTCACACAGAACCACTTATAATTTGAGCTCATGTTTCATTTTCCCTCAGTCTGTTGTAGGGATGTAGGGAGTGTGGAGGCAATTCAAAGCTAATGGTTAGTAATCCTTGAAATTCTGAATAGTTCCCCATCTTGCACTCTCTGTCTAATAAATGGCAGCATTTGGTGATGTGTGGAGGATTTGTGGCGTACCTCTGGATGACATCATTGACTCCTCCTCAAGGAAGCCTGGCATTCCTTCCTTTTTTTTCTTACAATGGTTGTGAGCCACCATGTGGTTTCTGGGATTTAAATTCAGGACCTCGGTGAAGAGCATTTAGTGCTCTTAACCATGGGGTGAGCCATCTCCTCAGCCCCCTGGCATTCCTTTCCATCAAAGGGTTCAAAATCTTACAAGTGGCCTATGCCTAGAAACTGAGCATTACCCTGATTCCCCACAACGGGTGACTTAATGGCCGCCAGACATATCAGGGAGCTTTTGTTTTCTATTATGGAGCTAATACAACCTTCTAAAGGTTCCACACTGATTTTTTCCTGTGGAATCAGGATAAATTAACTCCCAGTGGAGGTTGCTATGGGCTATAAGGCATTTGGTTAGTATAACCTTGCTGTCTTTGCTGGTAAGCATACCAACCATGTCTTTGGTAACTAACCTTCACTGTTCCAGATATATTCAGTCATGCCTAAAGAAATAATGAAGCCACTGGAGTGTTTGTTGGCATATCCTTTGGTTATATCTGGTCTACAAAAGAGAGTAACAGGACATTTTGAGAGATGCGGTGCCCTGTGATGAGTGTGCTCTTCGGGGTCTTCATGTAGGGAGTGTCTTTGATCCTTCTCAAGAGTGTAGTTTTGAGATAGTACTTGAGGTGGCAACATAGGTTAGTTTCCTGTTGCTGTCATGACATACCCTGGCACAGTCACCCCGGGGGAACCTTCTAGCTCACAAATCCAGGTTATGGTCCATCATAACTGAAAAGTCACAGTGTCAGGAGTTTGATGGAGTTTGGTCATCTCATGACCATAATCAGGTACAGAGCAATGAATGCATGCATGCTTGTGCTCTGCTCCCATTTCCACTCTTTCAGTTCATAGTCTTGCTTAGGGAATGGTGACACCCACAGTAGGTAGATCTTCCCGCCTTGATTAATGTACTCAACACAACTTTTTATAGACATGCCCATAGGCCAACCTGATGTAGACAATCCCTCATGGAGACTCTCTTAGCATAGGATTCTAGATTATGTCAAGTTAATAAAACTAACCATATCAGGTAGATATATATGTAGTTTATACATGATTTAACACTTCAACAGTCGTATATCCATAAGCCTTTGTATTTTCTCCTCAATATTATGCCAGAGGAAGTCTGGCATCTCAATCTCATGACATTTTGGCTACATTGAGTTCAAGTTTCAGTCAACTAGCCATATAAACTGTTAGAGACACTTTTTTAGTTTCTGGAGCAACACATTTTACATTAACTCTGGAATCTGATATGCATTTTTAGCCATAAAAAGCAGCTTCATCTACTGTTTATTCCCACTGGTCTCTTTTTAACACAACAGATATTTCCTAAACATACTTCCAGGGTTTGTGGGTTTGGAGGATTTTGTTTGTTTGTTTGTTTGTTTTGTTTTGTTTTGGGGGATTATTTTTGGTGTTGTTTTGGTGTATGAGTTACTTCCTTCAGGATTATACTGTGTGCCCCTGGAGTGTGTTGAGTTACAGGCCATAGTGAGCAGCCCTACATGAGTAGTGGAAACCAAATGCAAACCTTCTGGAAGTGTGATAAGTGCTCTAACCACTGGCCATCTCCCCAGCCCCACCGTGGCTATCTTTAGCTAAACGCTTCTTTGCATTCAAAAGGAGTCATTCCAGCCATGTTTCCTGTCATAATAGTCAAGGGCAGAGGCTTTTTTTGACTCTGGTACTTGATTGCAGCTCGTCATAGCTGATAACTTGATGGATTTTGATTCTACTCTGAAGCACTTCATGTCCCAGCGGCAGGGAACTGGTTCTTCATTCTAGTCAAAGCTGATGGCCAAACTAATCCCAAGCTCTCTTTTTCAGGGTCTCAGGGTCTCTGGGATCGCCTAAAGACGAGTCAGCATTGCTCAGGTTCAGTCAGAATCATTAGTATATAGAGAATTATCAACTAATAAAGGTAACTAACTACCAAATGGGATAAAGGAGAAAAGTACAGGGGTAACATATAAAGGACAGCTGTAAACTCTAGCATCAATGAAGAATATCTAAAGATGAGCAGATGCCAGAGAGGGCCTGGGCCCAGGCTGTGACTGTGACTCCTAAAGAGACTGTAGCTGCATGTAAATGGATGGTAAAGGAATTTGTTAGGGTCCCATGGGCAGGAATGGTTCACAAGCTACCAGCTAGGGTGCTGGTGACATTTGCTGTATGGCCTCAGTTGGAGTTGAACACAAAGCCATCTATCTGAGTACAGTGGTCTCAAGCTGTAGACAGAGCAGTACCCATCAGGCTGTGACATGTAGCTGGTATCTAAGAATCCAGCATCTAAGGAGTCAGAAAGATGTGCTAGGCCAGCTCCCTTTCACACGGTTGGCAGCAATGCTAAGAAGAGGAGAAAGGGACAGTAGGGAGCAGAGAACCTCTGTGATAACCTCCCATGCAGTGATAACAAAGCCTAGAATCACACCAGCAGCAGGAACAAATGTTCACAGGGTCCAGCTTAGGTACCACACAGGAGGACAAGATGTAGATTCGTAACTGAAGGGCAAATAATTCACTACTGGAACATTTTATAAAGCAGCAGAAGAAATTAATATATTGAAAAATTGCTGTGTAGTCATCCTATACATTCCATAGAAAATACATGTGTTTAATCCACTCTGAAAAAAATACCCCTTGTGGAATGTCACTTCCTCAGGGCAAGACATTCTCATCTCCATTAATATGGCTACAAATCCCGAGACTGAGCTATCTCAGAGCTCCTACTGTGGAGAGAGTCCCCTTGTCACCACACCAAGGCAAGGAGCGCAGCCCCTCCAGCAGCCTCACACACTTGTGTTTTCTGCCTAGCCCTCTTTATCTTGCACTTAAATGTCATGCCTGCTCTTTGAAAATAGAACCT
>NW_022196897.1:59157673-59181150 GCF_008632895.1 Mastomys coucha
AAAATCAGAATGCTAAGAGTGGAAGAGGAGATGCATTTCATTCCAGAAGGGTTTCTCAGAAAGTCCTGTCTTTGTCTCCTTTTCATTTATTAAATTGAAGGGCGTATACTTCCTAATACTATTTTTCAGTGCTCTGTCCATTAAAAGAGCAGGAAATTATACCACTAGAATGATCAAGGTGAATGCTTTGAAGCAATATAATTACATTTCTTTATACTTAATGCAAAGAAAGAGGCATTGTTTCAAAATATCTATATTTAAAAAGCACTTAGTGTGATGACTTGCCAGTGGCACTTAGTAGGATTTATATAAATTAGGGTGAGTGCAGGAAATTGAAAGTTCCGTACTAGATAGCTGGGTCAGGGAAAGGAATGTTAAGCATAAGGTAACGTGCCATAGTCATCCAGCTGTGACACGGGGCAGGTGCTGTCTCAGCTCACAAAGAATGGGGCTTTGTGAGAATGCACAGTCCTATTTTATGGTCAGTTTCAAGCAAAGAGGCAGAGGGACTGTTTGGGTTGCAGAACACGGTCTTACAGACTGTCTGGGCAAGCTCTGAAGAGCAGGAGAGCTGTTTAGATGGGCAGTGCCCACCTAGCTCAGGCCAGTGCTGACCACAGCCACACCCCAGGTCACTGGGGTTCTCTGGATCTCAGATGGTGGAGCAGAACTCAAGGGCTGCTCTCACTGTGACCGCCATGTTGTTGTAGAATGGACACTTATTTCCTTACCAAACCACAATCCTGTTTGGTTCGGTTTTGTGGTTTTCACCCAACACTCAACAGGAAGTAAGGACTAGCATTGTAGCCAAGCTGTAAACATGAGGACTGTGGTTACAAAAAGAATAAAACAGTCATCAGAAAGCAACTTTCTACTGGAAGGGACCACCCAGCAGCTGTCTGCCCCTCTGGTTACCACAGGAAGTCTAGGAAGGTGGAGCCAGATGGACGGGTACTGGCTGAGAATCCTCAGGAGACTGGAGCACCGCTCACCCCCTCCGTAACCTACTTCACTTAAAACATCTATTTAATTATTCATTTAAATACTTAATTAACAATTTATTGCTTTCTCAGGCCTTCTAAGATTTTGCCTGGCTGAAGACGGGAGGGAAAGAGCTTTCATGTCCCTTCTCTGAGGCTCCAGAAGCAATGATTTTGCTTTTCTGAGGATTCTGTTAAAAAGATGATATTTCACATTTAGGACTGCAGCTAAAAACAAATCTGGTTTCATTTTGAAGAGCTTTTGGTGGGGAAGGAAGACGATGAGAAGCAGCTGGCATGTGAGATGAGAAAAAGCCGAAGTGCGCTCCACTCCCGGCAAACCATACCAGGTTTGGGGGTGTTTCTTTTTTAATATTCAAATCATCAAATTCCTAAATGATATGGGAGTGGAGTTGGAAAGGAAAATGCTAATTCGAGAATTTGTGTGTTGGTTGGAAACTCATTGGTATGATTTATTCTAAATGGGAGCAGAAAGAGTAAGCGATAAAATCAGTACCCTGGAGTGTGCACATACAAACAAGTATTAATACGATTGTCCCTTCAGCCTTTGCTGACCTCTTCCCGAATGTCCAGCTTGTGCTGAGTGTCTGCATGGGGGACGGACACCCTCTGTGAGTTTACAGATGACAAAATGCAGGGCAGCTAACTTGTGACCCAAAGTCCTATGGTCAACACATGGTCAGTCTAGAACCCTCTCGCACGTGTGTTCTCTTCACTTTCTCTCTCCACTGAAACACTCCCAGCCTTTGCTCCTGTCTTGTGCCAGTTGGCGCGCCCTGTTAACATATTTCTTTGTGGCTAGCAAGATAAATACGATGACTTTATGGTAAGGCGAAAGCATCACGAAGATGATGAAGTAAATGTAATTTCCCCTCATGTCACTTTCAGCTCCTGTTCTTGCTCTGATGCTGTCTCTATGATTTTTCAGTGGTGGTTTTTCTGTTTTGTCTCTCAAGAAATGATGTTGAGTTATGCAGCTGCAGAAGATTGTACGACCGAGCAGCGCATGGAAAACATTACGGTCGAGTCGACCTTAATCAAAAGTTCCCATGCTGTTCTTTGTATTATTTCTCCCACAACTGCTGGGAGGCTGTGCTTCAGATCCTGGCGCTGGGATACTGTGGCGAGAGGTTTCTTTCCTGGAAGTGCAGAATAATAGATCACTTCCTGCTCAAACAGAATTCCCTTCAGATTGCTTTAAATAATATCCTGTTGTATCTGTGGTCATCTGAAAATGAAGAAAATTCAAGTGTCTTACGTTAAAACCTAGGAACTAAATTTTGCAAATCTTTAAACACTGAACTCAAGCTGTAGAGTTTTATAAGGCTACATGAATAAGGTTGTGTGAGCATGTAGTGAGTTCATTTCCTTTTAGTACAGTTCTGTGAGGTAGGCACTGGCCTGTTCTGTGGAATCTAAGGTGGCTTTGGATTGAAATGACCATCATTGTGTGTACCACGAAGCATCCCAGATATTGCCAATGCAAACTGTAGGATCCCTAGTTACCATACAGAATAATTTCAGAAGAAACACACATTATAGAATCTGTAATAGAGTGGCACTAACTTGATTTTACATGCAAAGAACCCAGGACTGAAGATGTCAGTAACTCACCAACGTTCTTGGGCAACAGAGCTGGGCTCTAAACCTGATTCTCTGGCTACAACCAGAGGTTCACTACAGTTAGGTTTGTGCTTTCAGAGACAAAATCCCTTTAGTTAAAGTGATGTGGAGAAATTTGGAAATGAAGCTTCATTAGATAGGTTATTTATATTTGAAATATTGAAAGCATATAAAAATTGCCTTTTCTAGAGTCTGAAGTTATAATCAAGACCCACTTTACTAAAGTGGTGAACATAGGGATAAATGCACTATTATAAAAATGAAAGCGGATGTGAAGGAACAATTTCACAAAAGAATAGAGTGTTCACTGTTAATAAAGAGAGAACAAATACAGCTAATATCAACCAGGCCTGGGAAACAGACACTCTCTTCATTGTGGTATAATCACAAATTGACATTTCTGGAGTACATGAATTGTCTATTGAAATGTTCATACTTTTTTGACCTGAACATTTCACAGCTAATTATATATCATAGCCATGGGCAAACAAGTTCACCTGGGAAATATAAAGCAATGTTCATATAATTCTTTTTTGTGAGAAATATTCAATACAACCTAAATGTCTGTTCAGGACTGAGTAAATAAATTCTGGTATCCTCCATCAACGAGCAGTAGCCAGGTATAAAAAGCAGCGGTTTAGACCACTATCTACTGGCGTGGAATAATGACAGTTGCATATTTTATAAAATAGCTTGTAGACGGTGTGCATGAGTTTGGAGGAGGGCTGCTTTGAGATGCAATCCGCTTCATTTCTCAGCAAGGACAATGCACAGGTGAGCATGACAGTGTCTTTAGGCTGTCAAGGAACACGACTGTTCGTTCACTTTTTGTCCTAGACTCTGAAATAAGGTGCCTCTCCCATCTGACTCTTTCACCTGTAAAATGAGACAACTATGATTAAATTCTTTCTGGCTCAAAATGTAAATGCAGATTTACAAATGTGCAGAATGGAGTATGACAGAGACTGCCCATCCTGTGTGTGCCATTTAGCTGCAGGTGCGGGAATGTCGGGGTGTTATCAGACTAGGACAGGTGCTAGAGGGCTCCCTGGGCAAGTGCTCTTTCAAGGACAGATTGCATTTCTGTCCTGTTCTGGTTTTGTCCTGGCTGCTGGTGGTCACTGCCACACCAGTACCACTGTGCCATTAAAAATCTGGAACTTTAATAATAGCAGGATTCAGAATATGTCAAGGCTTTCAAATCTACCAAAGTCTACAAAAACAAATAGTTTTAACGACACAAGTACAAAGCTTCTAAAAACAGATTTTGACGTGTTTATGGGCACAGCTTTCAAGAGAATATAATTATGCCACGGAGTAGTAGCATTTGTGTTTTGTGCAGATAAAAACCTTGCCTCTGCCTTCTGACTCGGTGAAACAGCAGAAACAGCCGCAGCCCCAGATCTTAAATCATCCCAGTGCATGCTCTCATTTTGTTTTTCTGCTCTGGCTTTTCTCCACTAGAGGGGATAATGCTTTGTCTCCAGGGAGTCAGAGACTGCCTGTGTGCCTTCGAGAATATAAAGGAGATTAAGTAACACACACACACACATAAAGTTATATGTATAGTAATTGACATTAGGTGCTCCATTAAACAATGAAATGCCACAGTATACCAGTTCTTCAGGACTTGTTGCCATGGATACCCAGTGTGATGGAGATGGGGAAAGAGTTGCTTAGAAATTCGGCAATTTCATTTTGAGGTGATGCGAAAAATAAACTATCCAGAGGTAGGAGCCATTAAACCATTCCTATATGCGTGCGGTTTTCAAAATAGTTAAAATGTAAACATTTCAAAATGAATATTAATCTGTGGCATTTCCTTATATTGCTTATTGTTTTATAAGCCAAAGGGTGGGGCAGTTTTTACTTAGCTAGAAAACTATGTGTCATATTAGATACATTTGGAAGACAATATTCTAATCAAAGATTAGAGTAAAATCAAAGAGTAAGATCAAAGAGTAAAATCCAGCAAATATTGTAGAAACATGGAAGGATGGCAGTTGATCAGACAGCAAGGGTCCCTTAGGTACACACATTAGCCTCTGAATTGATAATAAAGCTAACCCTGGGATGGAACCGATGTAAGACAACTGTCACATTACAGAGGCAGAACACAGGATGGGAGCTAGGGCTAGGAAGCCAACTGCTTAATGTGCTTACTGGGCAAACAGGAGAGCCTGGGTTTGGATCCCCCGCACCCTTGTCTCATAAAAGGGTGAGCACAGCAGTATTAAACTGTAATCTGGAACTGGGAGGTGGAGACAGAATGATCCACATGGCTTGTGGCCAGCCAGCTAATCTGAATTGCTGAGTTTGGGATTCAGCGAGAGACCCTGTCTTGAAAATAAGCTGGAGAGTGATTGGGGAGGACAGGTGCCATTGACCTCTGATACACACACGTGAGCATGCATGCACGTGGGCATGCATGAGGTCAGCTAACTGCTTTAATGTTAGTTTATATTTTCCTAGTTCTATGTGTAGTTTGCAGCCAGTATTAGATGTCTAATGCTATGAAATATCCCTGATCTAACCCGCAAACCACCCCAGTAGAAATCCAATGGATTCCGTAACAAAGGCTGTGGGAAGTGCAAGAGGTCTGCTTGGGTTGCCTGCCATCCCTTTGATCATCAAGGTTAATTTGGATAATTGGATTGGCGAGGCAGTATCCCCTTCCCTCCTTCCTCCCTCTTGCAGCTGTATGCTTGGCCGAGGAGGATGGTCTTTCCTAATAGAAGAGGACTGTTTCTTGGTCAAGGATATATACGTAGTCCACTCCCATGTTAGAACCTTCAAACTCCTCTTGACACCAGAGACGGTCATCTGAAAGCCTCAGTCAAAAAAAAAAAAAAAATCCCTTCAAGATTGGATTGTAGACAAGTCTGTAGGCCATATTCTTGTTTAATGGTTGATGTGGGAAGGGCCCATCCCACTATACGGAGTGCCATCCCTAGGCACACAGTCCTGGTTTAAGAAAGCAGGTTGAACAAGCAATGGAGAACAAGCTAGTAAGCAACTTCCTTCCGTGGTCTCTGCTTAAGTTCCTCCCACCAAGTCCTGCCTTTTCGGCTTCCTCTGACTATTGTAAACCACTTAAACCCTTTCTGCCCCAACTTGCTTTTTTGGTCATGATGTTTGTAAGAGCATTAGAGAGCAAGCTGGAACAACAGCTGCCCTGCCCTCTCTTTCCCGCAGCAGTGGGACATTTTCCCTGTGTGTTTTCATAGTGTTCATCCTTCCACACAGCCCTTGTCTTGGGTGCTTTTGTATGCCTCTGACCCAACACGACCCTTCCCGGTGAGATGCCACTGTAGTGTTAACACGCCCAGGATCCCAGGTGCTCGTCCTTGGCTTGAGTCTGCACTCCCTGCACCACTTCATCAGCCTGTGACCCATGGCCAGTTACTTAGCCATTAAATCTCACATTCTAAATTGTATAGGCTTATTAAGGGAACTAAACTAGTACCCAAGTGGAGTTTAACACAGTGCCTGGCACATAGGAATATTAAGTAAAGGTCAAAAATATGTGTGTGCTCCTGCAAGCTGAGAGTCTAGGGCTTTGTATGTGCAAGACTAGTCCCTTATCACTCTGCAACTTTCTTTTTCTTTGCCTCTTTGTACTTCTAAACTCCCTACAGTATTACACTTTACAGATAGTAATAAATATATTTATTAACTTTAAAATGTGATTTATTTACTTCCAACCCTAAATAAGTATTTCTCTACTTGGTAACAGAGACACACACAGTTTAGGGATGTTGTGTTTTAGAGACTCTCTCTCTGTATAGCCCAGGATGGCTCTCAGCCCTTACTTCTCCCGCCTCTGTCACAATAACCATCTTAGGGAGCAATCTTTTTTACTACTCTCTCTAACGCCCCCTCCATATTTTAAGATGAAGAATTGATCATTTTGATTTCGTTCTATAAATTTATAAGACAGTACAGTAACGAAGCAATGTTCACTTTTAGGCTCTTTTACCACTAAAAGCTGATATCAGGTGTTTTTAATCTATTTTAATAAGCACATGTATGGTCTGAAAGCTGATGAAGTGACAGAGAGAGGGGGTGAGCAATGTGGGGATCACTGTTTCCAAATTGACACTTCTGGAAGAGCTTCCCTCCTGATACCTGCAACTGAACGTGCAGTAAAATGAGAGGCCAGAGTTTAGCACAGGAGAGAGTCATTCAGGCTAGGGTGTGAGAATTTAAATATGATCATAAAACTAAGAGACAGCTGAGAACAGGCTTTGCAGACTATAAAGTCTTAGAGCCCAAGAGGGCCTCAGAAAATCAGCTTTCCTAACTACATATCAAAATGACCTGGAGGGTTTATGAAAATATTCTACAAGGATTCTGACTAACTTAGTTCAGAATAGAGCCTATGTGCGTGCGTGTGCTCGTGTGCATGTACGTGTGTGTGTGTGTGTGTGTGTGTGTGTGTGTGTGGTGTGTGTGTGTGTGTGTGTGTGTGTGTGTGTACACGAATGCACTGCTGCTTTTGAGCAGTCATGCCTCATGCAGCAGGGGAATGGACAGGCATTTGGGAGCCACTGAGGTGAGAGACTCTAGGTGCAACAGTGATTGCTTGCTAGGTTGTTTGGTTATCTGGACACTTGAATTACTTCTGCTTGTGGGAACGTCCTATTAAGACATCCTTTCACGCCTTTAATCCCAGCACTTGGGAGGCAGAGGCAGGCAGATTTCTGAGTTTGAGGCCAGCCTGGTCTACAGAGTGAGTTCCAGGACAGCCAGGCCTACACAGAGAAACCCTGTCTTGAAAAACAAACAAACAAACAAACAAACAAACAAAAAAAAACCCAGACATCCTTTCTTTGAATTGTTCTCTTTTAAATGGTTTTATTTGGTTTACCTGTAGTATTTGCTTCGACTTAGTTCTGTCTGTTGGTTCTAGTCTGTCTCTTGCACTGCATAATTAGACCTGCTACCTCTTCCCTCTGGCAGCCCTTAAACACTGCCCCTGAAGGCAGCCATGATGCTCCCTTTAACTCTAATTTTTAGGCTGCAGGGACATCTGCATCCTTATTGTACTAACTCCAGGTTAATTCAGAAGGCAAGCACTAAGTGACGAATACATTCTACACCTGTGCCAAAGTTGGGAGACTCACAGGAACCAAGTTGGCAAGATAAACTCATAAGTGTTTTTATAACAGGCAAGGCTCTAAGATGTTGGGTCTAGACTTCAGAGGCCTGTTTTGAAATCCCCAGATTGTCTGCTTGACTAGGGAAGTCGGTAGGCATGTTGTTTAACAGCTTTACCTGGGACTTCTTATTTTGAAGATACAAGTCATCTAGTACAATGTTTAGTTCATAGTAAGTGTTTAATATATTTTATCATTATTTTTATTTTTTTATTGATTTAAGTTTTATTGCATTATGATGAGAAAAGATACATGATTTCAATTTATCTGAATTTGATAACATTTAAAAACATATTTTAAGTAAATAGAATTAAATCACATCCTTGTTTCCCTTTTGTACTCTAACTCCTCACAGAGACCCCCCTTTAATACCAGCAATACCTTTTTCTGTTATAGTCTTTAAAATTTATAAAATATTATAAAAATAAAAATGAGTATTATAAAAGTTGTTTGATATAAAACAACAATCAATTTAAAAGTCTTATGTAGATGCTTGTCTCCAGCAATACTGAAAATACATACATTTTTCTCAATATAAATTTTAAATAACTTCAAACATATTAACTGTATATTTCAAAATAATACATCACTACTAGTATTTTTTAAATGGACATAAATAGATAAAGTCTTTTGTCTATTTGTTTTTTTGTTTGTTTGTTTAGTAGAGCTTAAAAATCTTGGCTCTAACTGTGGTACAAGCCCAAAATAAGAACAATTTTTAGACATTGGATTTCATTGTAATAAGGCTGAACTTCAATATCATATTACCCTCATATCACCAAAGGATTTTACCTCCATTGTAGCTAAGCTGAGAATTGACAGTTCTGCTGTGCCAAGGAATGAATTGTAGACACGATTTTTGGATACAGACTTCCTGGTATGGTCAAAGCTATTTGACTTGAGTGAGTGACTTTATTCTCAGGCCACAGAGAACAGGTTACATTCATTTAAGAAATGGTGTGTGTATTAAGATGGTCTATCCATAAAGTCATTCACCAACTGTTTCAGTGAACAATGGTTCTGCTTGGAGGGTGGCACAGACATTAAGTGAGGGTAAGAATGTGGTTCATTAGCTGTGATAATTTGGAAAAGCATTCATCTCAGAGAAAGAGTAACTTATAGAGTCCTCTTCTTCAAACTTGATACAATAGTTACAAACGGCAAGCAAAGCATTCAGTCTCACTTTTTGTTGTTCTCTTACAAGCCGCTTCCCAAGTTGATTGTCTACATTTCTCTTGGCTGTATAAATACTTTTGAAATATGTAAGCTGTTCTGAAAAGCATAGTATAGTGTAAAAACATGAAATAAACAATACTACTAATAGAGAGGCTAAGATAGGAGAAGCATGATTTCAAGACCATTATGTTGTACACAGCAAGACACCGTTATGTACAAACAAGCTGAAAGAGTATATGGATTGTACAATATTGGACCTATTTCTCCAGTTACCAAATTAGAGTGACCATTGGATTAAGATATTAAGAAAAAGTAATTGATACTTCCTGCTGTTTTTGTTGTAAGAGGTGGAATTAGGTTTGCGTAGATTTGTTGAAAGATTACTTTCTTGCTTCTTCTAGGGTGTAGTTTTGCTCTTTTGGAAATTGAGAGTTTTGCTGGGTATAGTAGCCTGGGCTGGCATTTGTGTTCTCTTAAGGTCTGTATAGCATCTGCCCAGGATCTTCTAGCTTTCATAGTCTCTGGTGAGAAGTCTGGTGTAATTCTGATAGGCCTGCCTTTATATGTTGCTTGACCTTTTTCCCTAACTGCTTTTAAAATTCTTTCTTTGCTTAGTGCATTTGGTATTTTTATTATTATGTGGTGGGAGGAATTTCTTTTCTGGTCCAGTCTATTTGGAGTTCTGTAGGCTTCTTGTATGTTCATGGGCATCTCTTTCTTTAGGTTAGGGAAGTTTTCTTCTATAACTTTGTTGAAGATATTTACTGGCCTATTACATTGGGAGTCTTCACTCTCTTCTATACCTATTATCCTTAGGTTTGGTCTTCTCATTGCGTCCTGGATTTCCTGGATATTTTGGGTTAGGAGCTTTTTGCTTTTTGCATTTTCTTTGACTGTTGTGTCAATGTTTTCTATGGTGTCTTCTGCCCCTGAGATTCTCTTTTCTATCTCTTGTATTCTGTTGGTGATGCTTGCATCTATGACTCCTAATTTCTTTCCTAGATTTTCTACCTCCAGGGTTGTCTCTCTTTCTGATTTCTTTATTGTTTCTATTTCCATTTTTAGATTCTGGATGGTTTTGCTCATTCCCTCACCTGTTTAATTGTGTTTTCCTGTAGTTCTTTAAGGAATTTTTAAGGGCTTCTAGCTGTTTACCTGTGTTCTCCTGCATTTCTTTGAGGGAGTTATTTATGTCCTTCTTAAAGTCCTGTATCATCATCATGAGAAGTGATTTCAGATCTCAATCTTGCTTTTCCGGTGTGATGGTGTGTCCAGGACTTGCTATGGTGGGAGAATTGGGTTCTGATAATGCCAAGTAACCTTGGTTTGTGTTGTTTATTTTCTTATACTTGCCCCCACTCCCACCCCCAGCCATCTGATTATCTCTAGTGCTACCTGCCCTTGCTAAATATGACTGGAGCCTGTCTTTCCTGTAATCCTGGTTGTGTCAGAACTCCTCAGAGTCAAGCTCCTGTGATTCTGGGATCCTATGATCCTCGGCTTGTTAGAGTGCCTGGGAGTGGAGCTTCCTTTGGGTGTTGTGGGACTGGCTGCAGAGTTTGCACCCAAGGTCTGCTCAGGGCACCAGCCCAGACAGACCAGAAGGAACCAGTGCCACTGGTCTGGTGGAGTTCCTGCATGCCTGGGTCCTGCTGGTCCCAGTTACTCCCAGTGTTGGGACAGATGTTGTGTCCTCCTCACCTCTGATCCTGGGTGTGTTAGAGCACCTGGGAGTGGAGCTTCCTCTGGGTGTTGTGGGACTGGCTGCAGAGTTTGCGCCCAAGGTCTGCTCAGGGCATCGGTCTAGATCTTATAATTATTTTTAAATTCTGGAGTTTATGACCATGATGGGAGCAAAGAGCTTGGATTATTATTTGAAAGGCAAAATTTATCTGGTCCTAAAATCCAAATACAGAAATAAAGTTTTTAAAAACCAATTAGCTGATTTGCAAATAAATTTTCCAGTGCATAAAGAACACTTATTTTTGTATAAATTAAGTAATTTTGCACAGTGTCCTGTTGAGTGCCTCTCCTGATAAGTTAGTTCATATCTGCTTCTCTCTGCTGCTATGACAGGAGGACCAGTTGCTGGGTTAACGGATTCAGTATGAGCCTGAACAGATGTCAACAGATTTGAGCAAGAGCTTAGGAGGTAGAAACAGGAAAAAAACAAGAACAGTGAAAAGCAAGAAAGACAAGATAGCTCATGTAGAATCTGGAAAAATGAGTATAAGTAGAGTATGAGGAAGACATGGCTGGGTGGGACGGTTTACAGATGGTTTACAGCATGTTAAAATGTGAGCTGTTTGCCAGAGAACTTACTTGTGGTTTTAGAACTGTGGTAGACATTTGGAACAGAGCCAGGACAACTGTCCCTCTTCTCTGTTCCAGATCTATAATCTGCTTTCCCTTTGCGCTTGTCAGCTGGGGTGTTTGGTAGCTGGCTTAGGTGACCTCATTTAATAGGAATAATTCCGGGCCAGTAAAACCCTTGTGTTTACGGTGAAGTGCAGTAAACATGGTGGTGGTCTTGTTACTTCGGCCAATTTCGTCACATTCGCTGGCTAGCTTCTGTGCACACTGAAGTCCAATTAACTGAAACTTTAATTGAAATCTCAAGGATTGCAGCAGATAGATTGCTCTTAAGTTTGCTTGGCATTCTGTAGGAATGTCACCACTGGAGCGCATGGTCAACAGTGATTTTTCTGACAGCAAGGTAATTGTGATAACTGACGATGGTGCTTTAGAAAGTTGTACTGGAAACATTAGACTCATCAGTGCAAAACTAGCTCTAACAAGAGCAGTGTAAGAGCTGCACTGAGTGAGCCTGTGGTCCACGTAGAGAGAGAAAGGATACCCTAGGAGTAAGGAAAAGAACAAAGTGGTACCCTCATGTTCAAGTTGCTGATGGTAGCATGTGACTCCATCTATCTGTCTGTGTATCTATCTGCCTATGTATCTGTCTATATTTCTCTCCTTATTCAATGTTATAATGGCAAAAATTCCTAATATAAAGATCAGTATCCTGCAGATGGCTGTTTTTCTAACCATGTTTTGAAACCAAACATGAACATTCGAAGCCGTTCGCACACAACATGACAGTTTCCACCAGCCTTAAATTGGAGTCTTAGGAAGGCGTGCGCTGCAGCACCTGAAGAGCCTTGTAGAGGAGGGGAGAGGCAGAAGGTGAGGTGGAGAGGGGATTCTAATGACGATCTTTTGAATAGTGCCAGTTCAATCCCTAAAACAAAAAGCCAGATCTTTTTTTCCCCTAAATAATGTGCTCTCCAGCTTCACCTCTCATCCTGAGAAACATGAAAGAGGAAGTGAAAGAGGTGACCCAAATCACAGAGTGCCTTTGATAGGAGGGATTCGGCTGTTTTGAACACTTACAATCAAAGGAAGTGCTTTCCCTAATTACGTGAACTATGTGAGATCTCTCAGAATAGCTCTTCCTCCCCAGGATTCCTTGCACTTTAGAAGTTTGCATAAAAGCTCACATGGAGAATCAGATGCAAAGTGTTTGATTCAGATTTTATTAGGCAGAAGTGTGCCCACATCTCTCCAGCAGCTTGCCAGCTGCTTAGGTTTAGGACCACTCTACCTGGTTTTGATGTGGCTGGCTTTCAGACCTGCGACACTTGGATCTTTATTCCATCTTTTTCTTGTAAGAAGCACCAGTTTTTAGGGATAGTAGCTATGAAAATATGCAGAGGATTGTGGTCTTGCTGTTTTTTTCCCCCAACCTGAAAAGGGGGTTAGAGGTTCCATACACAAACTTTGCATGGGAATGCATGATGTCTTGTGTTTGCTGCTGCAGAATGTCAGAATGCTTGGCTTTATTACGCTCTTTAGTTTATCTTTCATACAATTTAAATGTAAGAATAATTTACTGTGAAACGTATGTACAGAATTCTTACTCTCAGAATCTAGACTAGGAATCTGCCAGAACCCTTAACTCAAATGATTAATAGAAGTTATGGCTGTGTTAACTTTTTACATTGGGAGAGTGTACTTGGTATTGAGGTGCAGCGTGACATAGATGTAAGGAGAGAATTCCTCCTCTGTTTGGGAATGCGGGCATCACTTTTCATTCACCTATCAGGCTGAGATGTTTTTTCTACATAAACAAGTTTATACGTGAAGGAGATTGTCTGGTAACCACATTTAATACTGAGAAGTGTTTTCTGCCAGCCAGTCAGTATGTGGCTGTTACTGTATTTTATAAATTACTCGGGTGAAAGTCGATGTGTTCTAAGGGAGAGGAAAGGAGCCGCCCCCGAGCCAAAGGAGAAACTTCCACTTTGTTCAGTATTGAAAGCACTAGCTGGAACTGTAGCCTGTACAGCCTCTCCTAACACTCTTGGCTCTTGAGCAACAAGATGTAATTTAAGAGGAATTAAATGTGTTCTTCAACCAGCCAACCTATACAGGGTTATCAAGCAGTTTCTGCCTGCTTTCATAATCCTCATTGGCCGCAGGGATGTGGCTTATTTTATAGACATACAGAAAGTTGAACGTGATAGACTGCACCCTTAAGACAGCATTCAGGAAGCCAAGACAGGAAGATTCCTGCAGATACCTACCCAGACTTGTCACAGAGAGAAGGTTGAACATTACTGAATGATGGGCATTTAATAGTGCTTAAGCATTTACAGGCAAAAACCATCTGCTTTCTTTCTGATATTTTGAGCCATTAGGGACTTTGTGCCCCATAAATCACAATTCAGCTTTTTGTCCGTAGATTCTATCTAAGTCACTCTAGATAGTGAGAATTATATATTTGTTGCTAAGATTCCACAGGCTCTCTACAAAAATGAGTTCCATAATCCTAACCATCCCGAAGTTCTCCTTAGTAGTTGGCTTGTGTAACTTCTATTAAGATATTAACCTAGCCTGCCTGGAGCCATCCCCAATGCTGAGTGACATTGATAGGATAGTGTTCTGTCACTTATAAAACTCTGTGGCTGCAGTCCCCCCTCTAACAGATGATGGGGTAGGTGTTTTCGTGCCCAGTATCACACTGGAAAAACCAGAACTTGATCTGAAGTTCTCTGCCCACGGCCCAGTACTCTTTGGCCTTCGTAGGCTCTGGGTGCTGGAGAAGCCCTTTCTTGACTGTATTTCTCATGTCTGGGCGTACTCTCCAGCACCCCTGCCACAAATGGGCATTTCCAGTCTGTTGGAATCCTGGCGGCTAATGATGGGAACTGAGTGACCTCCTGGGACGTCCATTTCATCTTTGGAAAACTCTAATGTTAGATAGCTCTCTGCTATTCTGAGCTTCTGAACACGCTGCCTAAGAGCTCTTTTTGGGTCAAGGAGAAAAGAATTATTGTAATACCGTAATGTGATTTTTTTTTAAAACCAACATTAGAATTAGACTCCATGGAAACACTTATAAAAGTATGCATGCTGTGTGCCCATTTGTCCCCTAATTCTTATTTATAAGTAAAAGAACTACATTTACTTTAGCTTTTTAGCTTTTCTGTAGGTTTTTTCGGTCTTTTTGTTACTTTTTAGAATCACTCTCAGAAACTAAAAGTGACAGCTTCTCAGTACAGGAAGTTAATGTGCAGGTAACAGTAATAGAAAAACACATTCCTAAGTAGTGTGTATTACGTCGGACACTAGTATAACAGGGTCTTTTTTATTACTTGTTCATGGTGACTATGATGGTCATGACCTCATCTGTCCATGTCATGTGCATCTTCCAGGTTCTTATGTTAAGGAGTGATGGCATTGTGGCAAAAGTCCATGCAAACCTACACTTAAACTGGCCAGCTTGTAGCATCCCAGAATTGCTTTGTTTTTCTTTCAGTGTTTTTAACTATATTGTTACCTTTTCCCATAACAATGGAGGCTTTGAAAAGAGTGCTACCAGGTAACTATGTGATCTGGTCTAGAACTTGACTGTGGTGGTGGCCACCAACTATAAACATGTAACAAAGGGTGCAGGACACACACCAGTGCAGGGGCGCTGGATGAACTCCCCCAGGGTCAGTGGACTTTATCAACCAACTGAAAATATGGAGCTTCTTTGTGTTGTTTCTGACTATAATAATCCACAGTCATCTTAAAACAAAACAAAGCAAAACAAATGAGATCATGACATTTCATATATGCAGACACTGTATCTGTATAGCCTAGGTTTCAGACTTAGAATAATACAGCATCTTTTCATGTAGCTCTACGTAGAATTTCCTCATTCCAGTTTTAAAATAACCTTCAAATTTCTACTTACATACTATCTGCTTGCCTTAATTTATAAAATTATATTCCTGTGTATTGCATAATAAATAATAGACACATGAAATTGCATTTATCATAGTCTTCAGAGCAGCTTCTATCAATGTTCAAGAACATAACAAGAAATGTAGTTAAAATAAGAGGCCAGTGTGGAATTCAATACAACTATGCAGCTACCATATCTAAAATGTAACTTCTACTGAATCAGTCTTACTAGCTGATTGGGACAGTGGAAGGAATGTTAAATTCGCATGAGGACAATAATGGAAATGGTCAAATCTGAGGAATTCATGAGAAAAGATGGAAGAGTGTCCAACATTCAATTTCAACACACTCCTGCAATCCTGTAAAGGCTGAAGCAGAAGGGTCACAGGTTGGAGGCTGCTCTGAGCTACATAGTAAAACCCATCTCAACAAAATAAAACAAGCAGACAAAAAAAGAATATCAAGTTACATATTGGGTATATCTAGCTGATATATGATTAGAGATATAGAAGGAGGAGGCAAGAAGGGAGGAGCAAGAGAGAAAGAGAAGGTGGGTAGTAAAAATATTGAAAAATAAATCGTGGTTTGAGATTCCCTCGCTTTGGTGGAAAGCGCACAGCTAGTTCAAACAAGCTCAGCAAACCTCAGGCAACATAAGTTTAAAGCCAAAAATAAAAATGTTGTACCCGGTTACCGCAGAGTTATGCCATACCCAGTTACTGCCAAGTTAAATTTATAAGAAATAAATTTAAAGAGAAACATAAAGAGAAAATGAAATTTAAAGAGAAGACATTAAAACCTGCTGAGGGAGGAAAATGACACACTATGTGAAAGACTATGCAGATCACAGGTAAATGCTCATCAGAACCAGAGACCAGAGGCAGCAGAGCGCCATCTAACTGCCAAAAGGGAGACAGGAGCTGCCAGGCAGAATTCTATATCCAGCTAGGATATCCTGGAAAATGAGGGTGAAATGTGGGATAGTGACTTTTTAGATAAAATTTGATATAATTTACTGCTAGCATGCCTTCACTACAAGAAATGACGAGGTGTGGTATGTTTGAGGGTAAACACATATTTTTTATCTCATTAAAAAGAACACTAACTGCTTGAAAGAATATTTGTAGTATTATAGTAGGAGTTTTATAATGTGCATCCATCAGAATATATAACAGGAAGCCACACAGTATGGAGAGGTTTTACATTTACAAAATTGTTAAAGTCTTATAGTGGCTACTGAACAACCCCCCCCAAACAAGTAAAAATCAAAGAGACAGAACTAAAAAACCAGTAAAAATGAAACATTAAAAAACAAGACAAGCCAGGCAGTGGTGGCGCATGCCTTTAATCCCAGCACGTGGGAGGCAGAGCCAGGCAGATTTCTGAGTCCAAAGGTAGCCTGGTCTACAGAGTGGGTTCCAGGAAAGCCAGGGCTATACAGAGAAACCCTGTCTCAAAAAAACAAAAACAAAAACAAAACAAAACAAACAAGAAACAACAAGGAAACTCAGGTAAATCAAATAAAAAGACAAGATTGTGAACTTAAAACAACAACACAGAGAACTGGGTTAAGGACTTTAGATCCCAGGGCAGAGGGACAGAGACTCATCAGAGTTCAGTTATATATTGTCCATATGAGAAGTTAGGTGTAAGACACAGCTTGCTAGAAAGTGCACAGAGGTGCACAGAAAGAAAGCAAAGTGAAGGGTCACACATAGAATCTCAACCACCAAGAGCCAAGAGTTTCATCAGAGATCATGTAGATGATGTGAGTTATGAAATGTAATAATCATTGATGTCTAACATCAGAACTTCTAAACTAAGCAAACAAATGTAATAGAACTCAGCAAGAAGCAGACAAGCCTGCAGTTTTATCTGTGAACTGCATTCTGCTGTATTCACTTATTGTTATTAATTTGGATAGGTTTCATTATGCCATAGTGATTAGTCCCTGGCTCCAAGACTCATGTGACACCCCTCCCCTCTCCTCAGTCTCCTGAGTAAGTGGAACCATGGAGATATGACGCCATGGCTGGTTTATATTTGTAAATTTTAAGTGTCTCTCTTTGAGCAACTTGGAGCATTATCCTCAGCACCTATAAAACACACATTCTTATCAGGTGCACGTGGAATATTCTTCGGGATAGACCATAGGATGTTCTAATAAGTTCCAGAAATTTCCAGTCTTCTGCATGGCATCAACCACAAAATCTATAGTCAACATTTTCTTCTGGCAGTGAAATTCTGAATGTTTTTGTCTCGAAGATCAAAAGTAAGGCAAGGCTATATGTCCTCGCCGCCTCTGTTCAGGGTGGTACAGGAGGTTTTAGTGCACCGAGATCAAAGGGATCAAAGGTGTAAAGACTAGAGAGGCCAAAGTAAAATTGTATTTGCAGACTAACTCATTGTGCCTGTGGAGAAAAACATCTTGAGAAGTGTGTAAACGGTTCTATGGGTCATCCTTTTCCTTTCTTGATGGTATCTTCTCAAGCCCAATACTTTAAAGTTTGTGGAATTTATCTTTCCCTTTTCCCTCATACTTTGTGTGATATCTAAGAAGCCCTTGCCTAACTCAGGTCATCAAGAGTTAGTCTTAAATTTTTGAGTCAAAACTTCATAAAGTTTTGTTATTTTAGCTCATACATTTAAGCTCGTGGTCTATTTAAGTTAACTTTTAGGTTTATTTGAAGGCGGGGTCTAGCCCCTCCTTCTTTTTTTGTATATATAAAGTTAGCTTCAAAAGATGTCTGCAGTGTGACCTTTTAAAAAAGATTTATTTATTTTTATTTTATGTGTACAGGCATTTTGCTTGCATGTGTATCTATGTGCCCTGTGTGTGCAGTGCTCGCAGAGTCCAGAAGAAGGCATTAGAATCCTGGAACCAGAGTTACAGAGAGCTGTGAGCCACCACGTGGGGCTGGGAATTGAACCCATGTCTTCTGGGAGAAGAATACTCTGCTCTAAAGCACTGAGCCGTCTCTTCAGCCTGGGATATGAAATTTTTGGTTGGTGGTATTCCTACCCCAAATACAACATAATGAGCAACACAGCATGTTCAGCTAGATGTTATTCATTGTCTTAACCTTTCTGAAACATGAATCTGACCCAAAGACATCTACCATTAGTTCAAAGGGGTCTATGAAATATTTCGTTAACATGATTTTACCTTAACCTCTAAAAATATAAACTTGATCAAGAAGCATTCAGGGCTTGTAAGGTGACTATGAAGTCATTGAAAGGTACTTGATGCCAAGCCAGTTCTGCCAAGCCAGAACCCTGAGTTCTGTCTCCAGCGCTTGCAGAATGGAAGGGGAGAGAACTAGATCCTGAAAATTATCCTCTGACCTCCACATATGTTGCCCTAACACACACACAATAAAGAAATATAACAAAAAAAATCTTTTGAAGTGGTATTCATGAGTAGCCTTACAAAAATTAAGACTTTTTAAAAGTTTTTTTCTTTTGAGTCTGGGGATGTAACTCATTGCAGAACACATTCTTGTACATACAAGGCCTCGTTTTGGCTCTCAGACACAGAAAATAGGCTTTTTTTGTTATTTTTATTTAATACATCATTTTTCCAAAGATAATGCTGAAAACTAAAAGAAAATGATATTTGTTATAATTTAAAATTTTAGTTCATCATGGTGTATGTTCCATTTAACCTCTTCCCCTTGATGCCCACTTGCTAACATTGTGCAGTATCTAGTGGGCTTGTCAAACCTACCCTTAAGTGGACATGTTGGCTGCTCTACTCAGAAGTGATTTAGTATCCTCCCTACCTTCTGGGTCATAAAGACTCCTAAGAACTTTCTGTTAAAATGTTAGGCTGCAAGAGGCAGGGTGCCCAGTGGCCTTGGTACAGCAGGCCTCGGTACAGAGCCTTCTCTGAATTTTACTGTTCCAAAGGAATGAAGAGTTGAGCTTTCTACTCCCCAGTGCTCAGGTGTGCAGTGTGGGTAGCCCTTTAAGGTCTGTGCTGAGGATGACGAGAAGCAAAACTTCCCTCTCACCCCAAGCCATCTTTCCTGTCCTGCTGGTGGGACTTGGATGCTGTGTGCACATGGTTTGATAAAAAAAAAAAAAGAAAAAGAAAAAAAAATTCATCCGTTTTGTTGATCTCTGGGTTATCACCACTTTTATCTCATGCATTGTCAAGTTTGTCTGAGTGCTTAGTGTCTTTGACTGGGTAACACTGGAACATCTTATCAGAATTTTGTGCAACAACCATTAGAAATAATTTGTAAGCAATTCCTTCATTATATGGATGATGTTTTGTTGGCTTATTCTGACAAAGATGTTTTAGAGACTATGTTTAAGGTAACAAAAAGAATTCTGCCATGCTGGAGGTTACAGATTGCTCCAGAAAAACAAAATACAAAGAGGAGATTCACTTAGTTATTTGGGTTATAAAATAAATCAACAAAAAAAAATCGACCACAAAAGGTATAGATCCATAGAGATAAATTGAAAATACTTAACAATTTTCAAAAACTAGTAGGAAATATTAACTGGCTGGGGCCCACAATTGGATTATCTACATTTGAGTTAAGTAACTTGTCACAAGAAGATTCAAATTTAAACAATCCAAGATGTCTAACAACTGAAGCAGAAAAAGAGTTAATTCCTGTAGAACAAAGACTGCAAGATGCATATGTGGATGAAGCTGATTCTAAGCTTGATTGCATTTTGGTCATTTTATCTTCAACTCATTCTCCTACTGGGCTTACTATGCAAACACAAGATAGTATTATGGAATGGATTTTTTTAGCTCATACACAAAGTAAAAAATTGAAGACATATAGAAAAGACTTCTGAATTAATTATAAAAGGTAGAATACAATTCCATTAATTGTTAGGAAGAGATCTGGCTGAAAGTATGGTATCTCTTACAAATGCTGAGATTATGTTATTATGAGTGTTCAGTGAAGATTGGCAAAGAGCTTCTAGTAACTACTTGGATGAAATTAATAACAAATATCTGAAAAAACAAGCATATAGTTTATAAAAACTATGCGCATTCTTCCACATATCATAAAGAGAACACCAATTCCAGAGACCAACATTCTATGCAAATGCAAATAAGATGGTGATGGCAGGTTATAAATCAGACAAAATAAGGTGCTTGTCTTAGTCAGGGTTTCTATTCCTGCACAAAACATCATGACCAAAAAGCAAGTTGGGGAGGAAAGGGTTTATTCAGCTTACACTTCCACATTGTTGTTCGTCACCAAAGGAAGTCAGGACTGGAACTCAAGCAGGTTAGGAAGCAGGAGCTGATGCAGAGGGCCACAGAGGGATGTTACTTACTGGCTTGCTTTCCCTGGCTTGCCTAGCTTGCTTTCTTATAGAATCACAAGACTACTAGCCTAGAGATGGCACTACCCACAGTGGGCCCTCCCACCTTGATTACTAATTGAGAAAATGCCTTACAGCTGGATCTCATGGAGGTACTCCCCCAACTGAAGCTCCTTTCTCTGTGATAACTCCAGCCTGTGTCAAGTTGACACACAAAACCAACCAGTGCAGTACTCAAAAGTCCATATACCTCATTTCAGAAGTTAGAATTATATGCAATACTTATGGTATTAGATTATCCTGAATCTCTTAATATAATCACTGACTTCCTTTTATGTAGAAAGAGTTGTTTGCATATAGAGACTACTGAATTTGTTTCTGATAACTCAGAATTAACTTTAGTATTTATAAAATTACAACAAGCCATCAGAAGTAGAAACTATCCATTATATATTACTCATATTCGGTCTCATGCAGGTTTGCCCAATCTATTATCTCAAGGAAATGAGGAAATTGACCATTTACTAATAGGAAAGAAGCTCAAAAATTCATGAAAAACATCATATTAATGGGTGAGGTCTAAAGAAAACATTTTCCATCACTTGGCAACAAGCCAAAGAAATAATTTTGAAAAAGTCCTATGTGTTCTCTCTACAACCAAATGCCATTACCTGCTGGTGGTAACCCTAGGGTACCAAACTGACATCTGGCAAATGGATGGTTTCCATTTTGCAGAATTTGGAAAGCAAAGGTATATATACACCATACCATTGACACATTCTCAGGATTTCAATGGGCAACTACTTTAAGTCCTGAAAAGGCTGATTGTGAAATTACACACTTAATGAAGATAATGGCAATTATGGGGATACCTGCACAAATTAAAACTGATAATGTTCCCACATATGTATCCAATAAGATTAAATAATTCTTTGCATATTACAATATAAAGCATGTTACTGGTATACCACACAGTTCCACACTACAAGTAGTTATAGAAAGAGCCAGTCATGTCTTAAAAGAGTTGCTTATTAAACAAAAAGGAAGAGTAAACGGTCCCAGGGACAGACTGAATAGTGCTTTGTTAACTCTAAATTTTCTTAATGTAGGTGAAAAAGCAATAACAGCAGCTGAATGGGTTATTGAAAAATCTGAGGAAGTAGGCCAACCAATATACTGGAAGGATGTGTTGACATTAGAATCGAAACCTGCAATAATTTTAAGATGGGGATGTTGTTATGCTGATGTATCTACAGGGAATGAAAATATATGGTTACCAACAAAACTTAGAAAGATTAGATCTGACCAGGGAAAAGCTCTTAACAGCCAAGACATGAATGTCTTCACAAAGCAAGTGGTCCAGTGATTCACTCTCACAGAAAGTCTCAGTTACTGATTTCTCCTAAATATGCATGCACATCAACTTCAAAAGGGCTCTCCCAAATGGTTGATCACACTAAAAGACTGTATGGACAACACGTAGGCTTGACAGACAATACAGAGACTGCACATACAACACAGAGACTAGATAACAAGTGCTGCAGATATACCCTTTTTTCAGGACAACCAATTTTTTTGCCTTGGGCCCCAAACAAGAATTCTTCACCTCAATTCAGTAGAAAGTAATTATAAGAAGATCATCACCCTGATCCCTTAAATTGGGATGGGTAGCTTTGGTTGTTTGATGTGTTGTGGTTATTATCATCTCGGGTGGTAGTTTGTCTTGCTTAATTATTGTATACCAATAGGAACTTAAGGTTGTTTTGTTTTTATTGTGTATTAATAGATATTTAAAGTTGTTTTGCTAGACTATATTGTACATAAGCTGTTTATTTAAAATATGATATAACATTCTGGTTTTATGGTTCTTACAATTATTTTTATTGTATGTAGATTGTTAATTGTAGGGGAAAACAGCTTTTAAACAAAAAGGGGGGCTATGAAGTAGAAACTTCTGGTTCTGTCATGTGATATTTTCCTAAAGCAAGACTCATGAGAGGACGCATGATGTTTGGAGAGAGTATAAAAGTAGGACCCAACAGACAGGGACAGGGCACTTGCGTAGGTAGACTTGCAATGCTTCAGTGGTCTTGTGTCTTCACTGATCTTCACTTGTTGAGAGAGGCACACCAGAGAACGTCTGAAGGCATTCTGGCTGGTCATGGTTGCTCCCACTGCCTCATGCAGATTTGGTGGAAACCTGGCAGTTCCTGCTGGATTGTGCACAGTGCTGATTTGTGTTTGGTATCCTGACACTGCTGGACTGGACTGTGGCTATCCTGACAGCAGAGATCGCCCCAAAGACCCAAAGAACTACCCATTTACCATGTTTTCTTCCCTACTTTTAGACAGTAGGCTAGAAGGGGGTTTTTGAAGGGTTTGAAAAAAATCTAAGTCTACACATAGAAGTAGGCACAATATAGGAATAAATATGTATATTTGTTCTTGTTTATTGGATTGAATGTGATCAACATATATCAGAGCTTTCTGGTACTTTGCATGCTTGAACTTATTTAGTGTTTGACACAGGAAGTCGGGTTGTTGTGGTATATCATGCTTTAAAAAATGTTTTCACGTCTATTTAAACATATTAAAATTTCCAGCTATGAGGATAGGGGACATAAAGCACATATGACTACTACAAGGATCCTGGAACACAAAGAAGGTATTAAGGAGACATTGTTAAAAATAAGGACAGAAGGAGCTGAAGGGTTTGCAGCCCCTTAGGACGAACAACAACATGAATTAACTAGTACCCTCAGAGCTCCCAGGGACTCAACCACCAACCAAAGAGTACACATGGTGGGATTCATGGCTCCAGCTGCATATGTAGCAGAGGATGGCCAACTCAGTCATCAATGGGAGGAGAGGCCCTTGGTCCTGTGAAGGTTCTATGTCCCAGTGTAGGGCAATGCCAGGGCCAGTAAGCAGGAGGGGTTGGGGTGGTGAGCATGGGGAGGGGGGAGGGAACAGGGGTTTGTTTTAG
>NW_022196897.1:59181556-59192772 GCF_008632895.1 Mastomys coucha
AAAAACAAAAAAACAAAAAACAAAAAAAAACAACAAAACAAAAACAAAAACAAAAACAAAACAAAAGATGATTTTAAAATTATGATCTAAGGAAAACAAGTTTTAGTATCCTCATCCTGTGGATTAAAATCCACAGTGTTTAGAAAGGCTGACTGTCTTGGTTGGTGTCTGGTCTATCCCAGAGGTAGCCAATCTTTTGTGACCATTGATTCTGCCTTAATTAGATACATGCATCCTGTGTGCTGTTTCATTAAATGTCCCTATGGCTTCTAGGGGTTAATGATATTTTCTCTGGGCTGGGAAAATAACTCAATCTGTAAAGTGCTTGTAAGCACCAGGGTTTGATTCTCAGACCTCACAAAAAGGAAACTCCCAGTTCTAGTGGCACTTGTACTCTCAGCACTAGAGAAAAACAAACAAACAAACAAAAAAAACAGTGAATCTTGTGATCTTGCTGGCTGGCCAGCCTAGCCTGGTCTACTTGGTGAGCTTCAGACCCATGAGAGACCCTGTCTCAAAAGATGTAGATGTTGCCTGGGAAGTAATACCTAAGGTTATTACCATCTGGCTTTCACTCCACATGTGCATCTGCACACATACCCAGGCACACAAAGAAATAATTTTGTTTGAGACCGGGTCTCATGTAGCCTAGGCTGGCCCTGAACAAACCCACTATGTAGATGAGGGGGACCTTGAACTCTTGATCCATCTGCCCCCACCTCTCAAGGTCTCACTGTCCCTGGCTTATCTTATGCTTTAATTGTTATTTATGGGGTACAGTGTGATCATTTCGTACATATATGTGTAATGAGCAAACTGTAGTGATTAGAGTTTCCATATCCTTAAACATTTATCATTTCATGATGAATAAGAGCTCATATTCACAGCTGGAAAAAAATAACTCAAAGATATATTTCTTGTTGACTTTGAATAAGAAGCTCTTGCATATTTGAATGCATAGAATAGTACTTATTTTAGGGACCCATTTGATGAAACCAATGCAACAGAATCCTCACTCAGGAGCACATAGAGAAGACACTGTGCATCTTAGTTCAGTTTCTATTACTGTAATAAAACACTGGGACTAAAAACAGCCTGAGAAAGAAAGGGTTTATTTCATCTTACAGTCCATTGAGGTAAGTCAGAGTGGGAACCCCGAGTCAGGCACTGATGCAGAGGCCATGAAGGAACACTGCTTACTGACTCGCTCCTTCTGACCTGCTCAGTTTGCTTTCTTATATACGCTCCAGACTACCAGCCCAAGACGACAGCACCCACCTACAGGCCAGTCTGGTGGGGGAGCATTTTTATTAGAGGTTACCTCTTCTCAGATGACCCTAGCTTGTGTCAAGTTCACAAAATATCAGCCAATACAATGGACCCTTGGCCAGCTTGACACACAGGTACATAACTATTTAACTAGATCCTCTCCTTTCTCACTTGTCTCCATGATGCAATATTGACATTTGCAGTATAAAATAGAAACTACATTTGAAAGTACATCTTTAAAATTTTAAGTACTTTAAAAGTTTAGGTTTTTTTTTTTATTAATAACCAAGAATCTCTCTAAAAACCTGAAGTGTCTTAACTGGGCTCCTGTAAAATCAAGAATGAATCACATACTTCTTATTTCAAAAAAGGAAGAAGCAGAGTACAGTTACAATCCGGTGAGGCAAAACCAACGCAGAGTGTAAATCAAATCTTCAATGCCTTGCATCTGAACTTCCTCACAAGCCTTTGGCTTAGCCATCTGCAACAAACACAACTTGTCTCCTAGGTTTCACTGGAAAGCTCTACACTACACTTGCCACTGTCCTTGGTGGTCACCCCCTAGCCTTGGCATCTCCAATGTGCAGGAGGCTCTGCAAGGTTTATCTTCATGACTAGCTTCCTGGTCCCTTCAGGGACTCTAATCCTGCCGCATGGTTCTGTGACCTTGATTTTAAGCAATTTTTAGTTCTAGCTGATGTTCTGTATGCCTGAGTTCAGTTCTATACATTTTTGGAAGGTTTTCTCTGTTCACTGTTGATAACAGCTAATATTAAGGAGAAGGTATACCTACATGAAGTTCACATGTGAGTTTGGTGCAGTTGTTTCAAGTTGACAGTGGCTTTCTTATTTTCCACAGAAAAAAGCAAAGTTATGATGTTAATGATAGCCAGACATATTATTGGTTCAGTGGAAGCTCAAGACTTTTACAACTCCAGAGCAATTAACTAGGCTTCAGTCCAGTGGCTCTAAGTCCTGCCTGCATACTGGATTCACCCGGTGAGCTTCCAAGATGCCTTGACCATTACCAAATAAATCAGACTGAAGTCAGAATATTAGTGTGAGGAGACTTTAGGTCATTCACTCTGTTCTCACCTAAGCACGATAGCCATAATGAGAAAGTATGCCTCTTGATCCCAACTCTGCAGTGCTTTTCATCCCCAGAGCCAATAAATGAGCTAGAGATTTATTATCATCCAAGACCTTGATATGTGTGGAACCACAGGGGAGTTTGTTTACTCTCTTTGTTTTAGAAATGTGTGAGCCCAGCATCTATGTGATTCTCAGAGTCTATACTCATGGTTTGTAGCTCTGAGGCCAGACTGTCTGGTTGAATCTTGGTCTCCTTGTGTTTTAACCACCTGGCCTTGTGCAGGTTGTTTATCTCTTTGTTACTTATTTTCTTGGTGATTAACTGAAGATAATGATACTTAAGTCATGGATCAAACAAGTTAATGCACTCAGAATGGTTTGAACATGTTCATATATAGGAAATGTTCTATGCATGCTAGCTACTGTAATACATGAATAAGAATGAACTCAGCTTACAGCTTCTGAAATTCAGTAGTTGCTACATTTGTGAATTGCATAAGGATTATAGTAATGAATCTGTAATTGGGTTCATATGTGTCAAATGCCATAGCATATCTTTCTGTAGGCTCTTAGTAGAATCTATATTCTCCTACATCACAGCCCACCATTTTCCTGGGCTGGTTGAACCTTTACAACCTTGCTCGGTTCAGTCTCTTCTGTATATTTTTCTAAATGTCTCAGGTTTCCTGAATGTATGTGAAGAAAGGTTAGTATGTTACATCAGTTATTCTCTGGTTATATTCCCACAACAGTTCCTGTGTCTTGAGAGCCCAGGTGCAGTCAATAAGCAGTAATACAGATGATGTTGATCCACGGATGCATGATAAAAACATACCCATGAGGCTCAGTATACTTTGTAGACTTGACAACAAGCTTCTGTTTAATCTTCCCAGCAACCAACTTGAAATGTGTAGCACAATACTTGAAATGTGTAGTCACTGAAGCAATGAGATAAAAACAAACCAATTAGTCAGAACAATTACAAATGCTCTTTTTGCTGAGATCATTAAAGTTATAACTTTATATGTGATCTAATTAAAGAATGCCCACTGTAGTAATCAAGGTTCCCTGTTAATGAAGTTGACCTAAGGAGGCCATAGGTGAAGACTAGGGAGGAAAAGGTTGGAAGCTATCTAATCTCCTTTGTCCTCAAGATTCTATTTATTTCATTAAAGGTCTAAAGTTAGCATACAAAATAATAGGCTTTATAATGACCCCCTCATACGTGGCTCATTGCACTTTGCTCACATTCACCCTTTCTTTATCTCTTACTTGATCCATTTCTCCCCAAATAATCATCCTTCTGCTTTAGCAGATATGTGTATATGCTCTCTATACATCTATATGTCATGTAGGTCTGTACTCTGAGTATGCGAGAACATAACACAGTTGTCTTTCTTCCCGGTTACCCTCTTTTGTTCCTCTCTTCTTCTTTTCTCCAGAACTTCCTTCACACACACACACACACACACACACTTCTATTTCATATTATATGCTTTTAAAAAATCTAGATTCTGCATATAAAACTGTGAACATGTATGACACTGGTTGAATCCAGAAAGGGTGTTTTTCCTCAGGACCTATTCACCTTGTTGGGTTTTTTTTTTTTTTTTTTTTTTTTTTTTTTTTTTTTTTTGTATTTCATTTGTTTTGAGACAGGATCTTTCACTGGGGACTATTTGGTCACCAACTAGGCTAGACAAGCTAGCCAGTGAGCCCAAGGAATCTGCCTTCTGCCTCCTGAATATCTGTATGATGCACACCACCACACCCAGCTCTTCTCACGGGTCCTAGAGACCAAACTCAAGTTGTGATGCTACAAGCCCTTTACTGACTAAGCTATCCCCCCATCCTGTATCCATTCACCCCATTTAAAAATATTTATTTTTATGTATATGTGGGTTTGCCTGCAGTATGTATGTGTGCTACAAACCTGGTGCCCACAGAGGCCAGAGAAGGACCTCAGGTCTCCAGGAACTAGAGTGACGGGTGGTTTTGAGTTACCTTGTGAGTAGTGGGAATAGAACCCAGCAAGTGCTCTTAACCACTGAGCCATGTCTCCTCCCCCTAGGTCCCCACTCACCTCCAGATAGGCTTTCATATTATATATCTTGGCCTTTGTGAGTAGGGCCACAATAAACATAGATATGCAAGTGTCTCTGGTGTGTTGACTTGGATTCCCTTGGATACATTCCCTGGAGATATGCTGCATATAGCTGAATAATACTATTGTTCTATTTTTAGCTCTTGTGAGACCCTCCTCTAGGCTAATTTTCATAGTAGCTGAACTAGTTTACATTCCCCTGCCCAGCACTGTGTAAGAGTTTCTTCTCCTGTAACCTCTCAAGCATTTCATGTGATTAATTTTCTTAATGATAGATACTCTGACTGACGTGAGATGGAGTCTAATATACATTTGATATTCATTTCTCTGATTGCTAAGGATGTTGAACATTTTCCCATACATTTATTTGTTCTCTGTGTTCTTCTTGCATCTGTGTACATGCCCACGGATGTGGAGGCCAGAGGTTGGCACTGAGTATCTTCTTCAATTACTTCTTGAATTTAATTTTTGGGTGAGGGTGCCTCACTAAACCCGGAGCTCACCATCTGGTCTAAACTGCAAGCAAACCCAAAAGATTCTTCTGTCTCTGTCTGCCCAACACTGGGGTTACAGGCACACTCCTCCATGCTGGCTCTTTCATCTAGGTCATGAAGATCCAAATTCAAGTCTTCAGCTTTGCATAAAAAGCACTTTACCTAGGAGCCATCTACCTGGCTTCTGAGTTTCCTATTTTGAGTTCAGTTCATTTGCCCACTGATTGATTGACTGGATAATCGGGTGATTTGGAGGATTTTGTTAATGTTTAAGTTTTTGATTTCTTTAAATATTCTAGATATAGTTGGCAGAAGTTTTTTCCTATTCTGTTGACTGCTTTTTTACTGCATTGATTGTTCTCTGTGCTGTACAGAAGCCATTGAATCTCACAGATTCCTTTCTGTCAGTTCTTGCAATTATTTCCTGAGCCATTGAAGTCCCTTTTTGAAAGCCTTTGCCTGTGCCTTATGTTTTGAAATGTTTTCTTATACAAGTTGCAAAGCTTTGGGCTTCGGTCCATTTTTGTACATATGTGAATCTTTTTTGCATAAGGTGAGAGATGGAGGGGTCTGATGTCATTCTTCTATTTGTGGAAACCCAGTTTCCCCAGCATTATTTGTTGAAGAGGATGTCTCTCCTTCAAAGGTTTTTGTCACCTTTATAGGAAGCCAGGTGGCTGTAGTGGGGTGTGTGGATTTCTGGGTCCTCTATTGGTGGGCACATCTGTCTGTTGGTCCTGTGTTGTTTTATAGAGCTCTTTAAACCCTGTAATAACAGATTGTATGTGCAGGATTTAGTGCTGTTGTTTTCCAGTGAATAAAGGCAGCTATCACGTAGAAAGTGTGCTTTCTACGTTTGGCTACTGACTATAATATTAGAACATCAAAAGAGTAAAATCGCTATTAATTTACATGAAATATCCAGGTATTCAAGATACTGTCTAATTGGAGTGTAAAAGATGTTAAGGGACTTCTCACACTATTTTAAAATTAAATTTGCCTAAACTCTTCTAAGTGATTTTGTAGATTTCCATAATAAATGTGGCAAACATTTCTCTTATGGGATGTAAATAATCAAACTCTGTTGCACTGTAGAGTAATATTATAAAGCACTTAGCTAATCAGATTGTGAAGTTGCTCAAAATTCCTACCATGTAATTTTTGCATAGAGAGAGGCTGCCTCATGCTGTGCAATTAACGGGTTTTATTAGCCATAAATTTGGTTGTTGCGGCTGGCCTTATGCCCCAGTGCCTGGGGAGAATTAGATCTTGCTTTCTGACCTGATCTTACACAGTCAAATGTCAAGAAGGTGTGAATATGTTGCAGTAGAGACAATGGCCCAGCCTCTGAGAGCTTCCTTGCATTTTGTAAGTAGCAGGGCTCTGGAATTTTCCAGCTCTCTTGTAATGTCTGGGTGTTCTATAAACTCATACTCCTTTCTATTCTCAAACCCAGTTTATAGGAAAAGCACTATGATTTGCTGATTATAAGTGGGGCTCTGAGATCATATGACTTGTGTTAAAAGTCTGGCTTTGACATTCACTGTGTCCTTGATGAGTTTTAAATTGTCTCCTTGCTTAAGTTTCTTCCCCTGTAGAAAGCATGATACTAGAGATTAGTCCATGGTTTGTTGTCAGAAAACGAAAGCTTAGTCTAGTTCATAATAGGCACTTGATCAAAAAATGTTACTCTTTGATATGGGGGACTCTAAAAAATCATATCTGTTTGAGCAAGGCAGTTCTTAATAAATATTTTTATCTTAATAAATTTTTAAATGTTTTTTTCATTTAGGTTTGTGGTTTGTTTGTGTTTGAGACAGGGCCTCATGCAGTCTAGGCTGACCTTGAACTGCCTATATAGCTCAGGATTACAGATGTGCAACACCAAGCTAAGACAGACAATTTTACTAGACATGCTTTAAAGAGATCCAGGACCAGAAATATACATAAAAGAGACAAAAGTGGGAGACCTGGGGTCAGACTTTATTATTAATATTTATTAGGCCCCTGACAAGTGAGCTAATAAGCCAATCTAAGACCCACTTTCCACAACATTTAAATACAATAAAGTGTCTCCCTAGTGAAAAAATATAAATGCTCTGGAAAGGCATTGTAGTTAGGGAAAATCTTAAATAAACATGGAAAAACAAATATAAGTATATAAAACTAAATCAGGCGACTCATGTCAGCGGACTCCACTGCTAATAGGGATGGATTGATTGTCCTGGAAGTGTGGGCCATCTGATGATGGATGGACCGTAAGGAGCAGGGAAGAGGGCAGAGAAGACACTGGCGTTAGTCAAGTGCCTGGTGTTTGCTGGAACTGGGGAGGGACTTCCTGTGCCTGTGTCACAAGTGAGTAGAGTGGGTCTCAGGGTCTTCCTTTCTTCAAAGTCCTTGTGTGTTCACTTCCTGTTACTGTAACAAACACTGAAGACAAACCTGCTTAAACTGGGGGAAAGGTTAGCTTGACTCACAGTTTGAGAGGGTTCAGTCCGTGACTAACTGTTGCCTGGGACACCACAGAATACAGCAGGAGTGGCTGATAGAGGATGCCCATTTCCTTTATGGCTGGGTACAAAAGCAACCAATAGGGAAGAAACTGGGGCCCCATTTTCCTTTTCAGGGGTAAGACTTCCCTCTAGGCCCCACCTCTTAAAGATTTCTTTATCTCCCAGTAGTACATGCTAGAGACTAAGCCTTTATTTACTATGTAGAGCTTTAGGGGCATTGAAAATGCAACTCTGCCAGTCCCCAGCTAAGGGTCAGAGCCAGACTCCCACACCAGAGGAGAAGGTCCGAACACAGCATGTCCAGTTCACTGGGGAGTTATTGAGAACCTCCTCCATGAGAAAATGATATTAGTAATCCATTAACTATCATCAGAAATTAACAGACATTACAGCTAAAGGAACTGGGAGATGCGGCCACCCAAGTCCCTTTCTAGGAAGAAAGCAAGACCCAAGGCTTTCTTCGGGAATAAACTTTTTTTTTTTTCAATAATTTAGCACAATGTGGCCAACTCTTTGACCAAGTTAAGTAACTTGTGATCAAAAATCAGATTTTTACATGTACTTTGGTCATCCAAATTTGAACACAGGTTGTTTTAATATTTTATTTCTTCGTGTTAACCAGTGACACCCAGTTACAGGCCCAATGAATGTAAATCTCTTAGCACTCTTATGGTTTGAGACATTCCTTTAGTCTCAGGCCTTCACACTGTTTCATTAAGTTCTTGCCACTCTCCTGTTCAGTCAGGTTAGTCTCTCCTCAGGCTGAGTTAAGCATGTACTAACATAGAGGGCCCAGGCCCTTCTCCAGATAATGAGTCAGCTGTAGCACCCCACCCAGGAAAACCATTGAGCAACCAGAGACTTCCCAGTTCTGTTGATGATAGAAGCTTCGTGTGCCTTCATGTCAGCTTTCCAGAAACATGAGGAGAATGACTTGTTTAGCCTGCCTTAGTAGCATCTGTAACTAGTTTCCTAAAGCAGAGAGAGAGAGAGAGAGAGAGAGACAGAGACAGAGAGAGAGAGAGAGAGAGAGAGAGAGAGACAGAGACAGAGACAGAGACAGAGAGAGACAGAGAGAGAGACAGAGACAGAGAGAGAGAGAGAGAGAGAGAGAGAGAGAGAGAGAGAGAGAGAGAGAGAGAGAGGGGAGTCTTTCTGCTGTCAAATCTGTTTAGGAATATAGAATTCCTGTAATGGAGCCTGAATCTGGTTCTTTTAGCCATCCTTATTTCCCTGAATACCTGGGGAGCCTCCCTGCAAAGAGAATCTATAGAACTGTAGAGCTCACTGCTTGTCAGTTTGTGAATGGGTCTTATTAAGCCCGTGACTCAAAAGTGTGACCTGTGCTTGACACTTGGGTGATCAAATCCCCCTTCCCGCTTTGTTGGTCATTCTTGTAACATAAGGTTTCCAAAGTCAAGGGGCTAGATTTCCATTTTACCGTCATGTATGAATCACTTTTCACAAAGGTTTGATTTTGGGAAAACACTCCAACCATGAATGCAGTCAGTCAAGGAGCGTGCTTCTGGGCTAGGTCCATTCAGGCCCTGGGAACTTGACTCACGCAAACCTTATAACCGAGATGAAGAGCTTCACTTCATTTGCCTTGGTGGTCAGACTGCAGTAGTTATCAGGCAAGAGATTGGAAGGGAAGGTCTGCCAACGCCTAGCCTGAGGGAAGTAGGCAGCCTGGCTTCATAGCTCTCTGCGTAGTGCTGTAATAGTAACTTTAAGGTTGGTTGTTCCTTGCCTTTCCGCCCTCCTACCAAGGGCAATAGTTGTGGGTAATGTGGTCATGAAGATGAGTGGAACTCTGTATTGAGAAACCACGGCTCCTCCTTTAAGCTTCTCTCTGGTGGAGGGCTCAGTGCACTGTGGTGTACACACAGGCTGCTGGCTAAGTGGAGGAGAGCAGCCTGAGCTGGGGCTCCGTCCCAGTGCATGGTAGAGGAGCAGCAGCTGCAGCAGCATGAAGAGCAGCATGTGCCTCGCCTGCAGAAAGGTTTCTGGACACAGAGGCAGACTGTATAGGACAGAGAAAGAAAGTGGAAGGCTTAGAGCTGAGTAAGCGTCTATCTTCTCATCCCTTTTTCTTAATTTTTGAAATTATAATGTACTTTCATTTCTCCTGTTTCTTTCCTCCAAACTTTCCTGCATACCTCTCAGCTGCCCTTCAAAGTCATGGCCGTTTCCCATGAATGGTTATTTCGTGTGTATCTATCCCTAAGTATAGCCTGTTCAGTCCATATAATGTTACTTATACATATGTTTTAGGAGCTGACCATTTGGCACTGGATAGCCAATCGATGTGCCCTTCCCTGGGGAAGGCCATCTCTCCTGCTTCCTCAGTTGCCTGCAGTTCTTTGTGTAGGCTTGTACCTCGTGGTCATTCCCCACCCACTTTGACATGTCTGTTGCTGTCCTTGTTTGGCTCATGTTTAGGCAGCCATGTTGCTGAGACTTGATGTGTGTCGCTTCTGGCATTACTAGAAGACACAATCTCACAGTAAACTCCCTTAACCTCTAGCTCTTACAATCTTTCTGCCCCCTATCCTGCAGTTCCCTGAGCCTTAGGTTTGGAGTGTTTTGAAGATGTATCCATTGGGACCAGGCTCCACAACTCTGCATTTTGATTGGTTGTGCTTTTCTGTAGGCGTCTCTGTCTGTTTCAAAGTTTTCCTGGTAAGGGGTGAATACTGTGCTTATCTGTGGGCATAAGGACAGATATTTACAGATGGCTGTTAGGGAAGATGCTGGTTTAGAACACTGGTGTTTGAAGATCTCCTCCTATGACAATGACATCACTAGCACGGAGTGGTTAGGTTTCCAGTAGAAGAACCTGAAAGGTTCACTTCGAGACACGGGGCATGTTCAAAGGCTGAAGAGTGAGCAAAGACTCTCCAACAAAGGGGCTGGTTCATCTTGGACAGTGACAGAGCTGAAGCACTCCATCAAATCCTCTCTCTCAAGAGTTTCCATCAGCAGTGAGCTGTAGAACAAATTTCAAGCATGGCCCCTGGGTGGTTAGACAGTCATTCTTTTGAAATCTAGCCCAAGTTACCCTTTCAGGTAACTCAGGTAAAAGAAGAGACTGGCTACTCAAGCAAGCATGAACAGTCTGGTGTTTTATTCTTGCCTGTATTAACTCAGTACCAACCCCTAAACCTCTATTTCCTACCTAGTTACTAGTCATAGAGTGTATTTTTAATGAAATAGCAACTCTTACTGTATGGGAATAAATGTGTCACAAAACCCACACCAATTCAGTGTGCATATTCTACCAGGGTCTTTTCTGACTTTTTTCTTGATATCCCCTGTCTGAGCTAGAACACTAAAAATGCATTTTCTGGTTGCCAATAGTAAGCTGTATAATTGAAATATTAAACCTTTTCTATATTTAACCTATGCCTCCTTACATTCCAAATTTCTTGATTAACCATAGCTTATCTCCATAAAGTAGTGGGACTTTAACATATGTGACTTTTCTAACAATGTCCTAGTTAATTTGGTATCTTAACCACATCCAGCTCCTCAGTCCCAGCTACCAGAACCACAGAATCCCAGTTCAAAACAACAAGATGGCCTCAATCGTCTCTAAACTTTCCTTTGAGACTTCATAGTCCAGGACCCCATCCTTCACATTGCCTTCAATACTCCCACACAGCAGCTCACAAGCATTGAACACTCAATGGTTTTCCTGCCCAAAGCTCCCAAGTCCCTCCACTTATACCGCCCCCGGCCAAA
>NW_022196897.1:59192782-59230924 GCF_008632895.1 Mastomys coucha
AAAAAAAAAAAAAAAAAAAACCTGACATGGTAAGGTTTGTCACAGGAATAACCCTCAATCCTGGTACCAACTGATATCCTAATAAGGGTTACTGTTGCTGGAATGAAGCATGATGATCAAAACAACTTGGGGAGGAAAGGGTTTATTTCAGCTTACACTTCCAGACCATAGTCCATCGCTGAGGGAAGTCAGGGCAGGAACTCACACAGGGCACACACCTGGAGGCAGGAGCTGATGCAGAGGTATAGAAGAGTGTTGCTGCTTACTGGCTTGCTCCCTGTGTTTGCTCAGCCTGCTTTCATATAGAACCCAGGACACCAATCCAGGGATGGCCCCACCCACAATGGGTCGGGGCCTCCCCCATCAATCACTAATTAAGAAAATGCCCTACGGCTGGATCTCATGAAAGCATATTTTTTCAGTTGAGGTTCCCTCCTTTCAGATAACTGTAGCTTGTATCAAGTTGATGTAAAACTATCCAGCACACACAATATCCTTTTTTAGCTATAAACAAATATTCACTATGGCATTTTTAATCTTAAAAGTTAAATTTAGTGGGGCAGTGTTGGCACATGCTTTTAATCCCAGCACTTGGGAGGCAGAGGCAGAAGGATTTCTGAATTCGAGGCCAACCTGGTCTACAGAGTGAGTTCCTGGACAGCCAGGGCCATACAGAGAAACCCTGTCTCAAAAAACAAAACAAACAAACAAACAAAAAAACAAAAAAACAAACAAAAAAAGTTAAATTTAATAAATATAACTTATTTTTTGCCATGCCACTCTTAGGAAACTTTCTAGTATTAATATATCTCAAACTGTAACAGTACATCAGGAATCTATATTTCCATGGAAGGACAGCAATGATATATTTCTAATTGCCTATTGGAAAATCACTATAAAGAGGGATGATATAAATAACATCAGTGTAGTAGTTCTCAACCTATGGGTCATGACCCCTTTGGAGGTCACACATCAGATATCCTGCATATCAAATATTTACATTATGATCCATAACAGTAGCAAGATTACAGTTATGAAGTAGCAACAAAATAATTCTATGCTTGGGGGTCTCTACAACATGAAGAACTGTGTTAAAGGGTCACAGCTGAGGAAGGTCGAGAACCATGATCTTAGCACTTGAATACCTCTAGCTGAATTTTGACTCTCAACTGATAAAAGCCCTGGCCACAAAGAGATATTATACAGAAAAAAATATATTTAGCTACTAGAAAAAGGGCTTTCATTGAAAATAAATATACTGTCTGCATCTTTAGCCTTCCGCCGCCGTCACATGATCTTGCGGGAAGCAGTGACTCTAGTTGCCGTTGCCTTTCTGGGAAGTTTTAGACTATGAGGCATGGTTCCACAGGCAGTTTTGTCAGCATCCCTTGCTCATTGAGTATGTATTCGTCTTTGTAAGAGGAGGGAAGTGAATCTGAAGCCTACATAGGTAGACTCATCATCTATGTGACAGTTTACACATTTTGCATTTGATTTTCATACAGGCAGAAATCCTGAGCGTCCTCAGTCACAGGAACATCATCCAGTTCTATGGAGTGATTCTGGAACCTCCCAACTATGGCATCGTCACAGGTAGGAGCTCACTGCTGGACGTCGTCCTCCCCGGCTGCCCGGCTTCCAAGCCCTTCAGATACTTCCTATTTGGTTCTGTTGTGGCTTGTGTGCTACAGTCAGGCGTCACTTTTGTTGCCATAAAGCATTAATAAAACTGATTATATCAATATAATTAAGAATGGCGTTTCCACCTCTACCCATGTTTAATTGTGGCTAATTATACCTGTGTGGATGCTGTTCAAATGCACCTGCAGCTGCATTGCCAATACGTAAGGTGCCGTTTAACTAAAATTTCATTTAATTAGTTGAAGTGAGAGATGTTTTTTGTAACTCTGTGACCTTTTGTAAATTAAGATTTCTTGAGATGTTCATGTTGTAATTCTTGCAGTCCATTCTACTCCCCTTAGAGCCCTTTATTCAGGTCTCTCATGTGACGACCGTATTTTTCAGGTCTGGTCATCTTGCACTAATAACGACCTTGAGCTAAGTTATCACGTAATTTTGAGCAGGAACTTTTAGCTGATGGAAATACCCTTTCTGAAAATGAAAATGAACACGTGGAAATTTTCACCGCTGGAGACTAAAAAGACACAGATTTTCAAACACTTTACACTTAGATTTATACATCCATGTGGGGAATGTTAGGTCCACTGTCTCTCTGTAATGCTGGATTTTACATGGACAACTCTGGTCAGGCCCTTTATCGTGGCATGGCTTTGACTCCAACGCAAACCAAGTAAGGAAACCTTCAGGATTTGCCCTTTTCCTGCACTGTAATGGCAGGGACCTAGAGGAAAAACAAAAAAACAAAAAACAAAACAAAACAAAAAAACCCGCTCATAATAGAAAGAACTATGTGGGTGCTTATGTATTTCTTATTTTTTAAAAAAAAGAAGAAGAAAACCCTACAAAGTAAACAAAATAAGAAGCTGAAGCTCTTAAGTTAAGTTTACCTTTGCTATGTGGTCACCCAGCGGGCAGCAGACCCAGAGTGGCATAGACGCCTCACATGGTTCTTCTCCAGGCGCCCCTCCTGTATGTAAGCCAGGTTTCGGAAGGGGCGCTTATTCTTCACAGGGTCAGGTTGCTTTATGTCCATCTTCTAGTGGTTTGATGTGTTCTGCCCTCATTAGGTGGAGGGATTTGTATCCCCCGTCTGCAGACTTTGGTCTATACCGAAATGGTTACTTGGCAGTGCTTGTCTTGAACATGTGTGCCGTATAATGTGCAGACCCCAGAACAGACTCCACTGCTATGGTGAACCGTGCCACACCTTGGCTGTCAGGAGTCTGGTTCAATGTTAAGTTTTTATCTGACTCAGTTCCAGTCAGCTCCCTTTCCCAAGTGCACTGCACTTACTTTTGACTAGTTATGTTCACTGTATAAGTCTGGATCCAGTTTATTCCTGTCTACTAATGAGATTAGAAATGGCAGTTTTGCTTATTCCTCTGAAGTTTAAAGCATGGAGAAGGGGAGTTTAACCGAACCAAATCAATGGGCTTGCCTTAGCTCTATTGCTGTGATAAATACCATGATGAAAAGCACTTGGGGAGGACAGGGTTTATTTTACCTTGAAGTTCATCATGCAGAGAAGTCAGGGCAGGTACCTGGAGGCAGGAACTGAGGCAGAGGTCATGGAAGGGTGACATTTGATTTGCTTCTCATCCCTTGCTCAATTTGCTTTCTTATACACCCTGTGACAACCTGCCCAGGGGTGGCACTGTTCCAGCCAGGAGCTGAGCCTGCCTACATCAGTCATCAAGAAAATGCCCTACAGACTTGCCTAGATATGATCTGATTGGGGCATTTTCTCAACTGAGATTCCTCTTCCCAGATAAATAAATCTAGGTTATGACATAACAAAAAAACAAACAAACATCCTAACTAACTAGCACAAGGTTACTCAGGGGAGTTTTTCCAGTTTCCCGAGGTGAGGATAGAGACGAGATATGAATCCCTTTCCACGATTTTACTGTCAGTGCCCAGGAAAGTGTGAAGTGTGGAAAGCTAGCCCGCCAATCTGAGCCACTGTATCTGATAGAACCATCAATCCAGAGGTGCTTTCATTTTATTTGCATGCTTATCTGATTGGCCAGGCTTCGTTCTGTGTCTCCCTTCTGCAGGCCTTTCTCCTTATAAACTTATAACCTTACCTACTCAGATTCTCTGGCTAAAAGAGTCTGTTTCCTTATGTGTTCACGTCTGAAGGACAGTAAGTGAGCAGGTGTTAACATTAAATACTTCTTTAAAACAAGTTTCAGAATCACAACATAATAGAAAAGCACACATTTCTAGCTTCCTCACAGAACCTGTGAGGCTGATTACTGAAGAGACTACTTTGCCAGTCTTAGTGCTTGAAAGCATATCACCTTAATACAGTTATCTTTATGCCTAGAGATTTAGTCTCAGCTAAACATCTGTTTATTCAAGCCGTTTAAGCCAACCTTCCCCAGTATTAGGATGGATCCTACTCAGTGGGCGGGTAGCAGCCCATGGACCAGACATGACTTTTGGGGGTCAACTCATCAATTGTGTGAACCTCATGGTGTTTCAGATGCTGGAGTCTCCAAGGGAAGAGGTTTGAATGGCTTGAGTTCATTTGGCAGCTTGAGAGCTTTAATTCAAAAGGTTGTAAGAGCAGGCAACTGCTGTCACTTGTACTTGAAGGAATGGTTTATCACAGGGATACAGAGGACAAGTACTGCAATTTGAATGGGAAGATAGGAGATCTTGGTCCAACTCTAGCGAAGCAGAGTCGGGTAAATCACTGAGTATGTGTGCACACTTCTGCATGTATATTTGTGAGACATTTCCATCATAGGTTTACAAGATGCTTATGAGGAAATTGTCTAAGGGCAACTATCAGTCTTTTTCCTTTAAGGAGAAATTAACATCTCCCTGGAAATCTAAAAAACAATGGAATATCTAAAATTCCAAGGTCAAAAGAAAAGATATTATAATGGTTTTGGGGTTGGTTGGTTTGGTTTGTTTGTTTGTGTTTTTGTTTTGTTTTGGTTTGGTTTGGTTTGGTTCTTGGAAACCTCTATGTGTTTTCTTGGATCTAGAGTCACAGAGAATTGTGAACTGCCATGTGGATGCTGGGAATTGAATCAGGGTCCTCTGGAAGAGCAGCCAGTGCTCTTACCCTCTGAGCCATCTCTCCAGCCCCCTTGGAAACCCATTGATACTCTAAAATATGTAAACCCCTGAGACAAGAAAGCAGAGCGATTGGGTGCTAGGCCACATGACTCACTCATGCCAAGCCATATCAGAGGAACATCCCATTGAAGGGTCTAGTAATCTGAGAGTGATGGAAGGGTATCAGACTTGGTCCCAATGTTCCAGAGGAAACATGATTTGGAATCCAAGAAGTATAGAGAATTGCATCTTTGGGCTCAGGGGCTGATGGCACCTTTTGTTTATTATGTGTCTGTATTATGTATTACTTCATCCTATTGCATCAAGAGAATATACTAGTTCTGCATGGATTGTCAACAGGCCCAAGTCCTCATTCTGTTCAACCACAGAATACATTAAGTACCCAAACTCACCTCCTTTAACTTGATCTTGGTTTCCTTTAATCATGGACACATCCAATTTGCACATTCTGATGCTGGCTAGTTCCTCTTATTAGCCCGTTAAAGACAAATGTCATATTTTATAACAGATTGCAGACATTTACCCAAATTCATTTGTTCTGCTGGTCATAATCTAAACTTGAGGTTCATCTTGATGGTACTTTATTATAAAGAAATGTCATGATAACGATATTTGTTTCAGCAACAGTACACTGGGTCCTCCACATGCAAACATTCCCCATTCATGAATTTAACCAACTAAGAAGAGAAAGAAAGAGATGGATGGGGGGGGAATGATAGAAAGCAATGAAATAACCTCTATTCACATAATGCCCACATTGTATTTGCTAGTGTGAGTGTCTAGGGCTGATTCTAAGTCCAGATGCTCCTCTGCCTACAGAGGGCTCATGTCTCAGTAGGCCCACCACAAATTGTCAGTATCCCAGACAAATGTGGAGTTAGTGCACCTGACCTATTAAATCATAGCTTATCAACACAGTACACTGTAGAACATGACAGCTTCCCTTTGTGACCCTCATGGCTGAATGGAGGGTATGGTTTACTGTTGCTCTTGTTCAGTATGGCAAGATAGTACAGAAACTGCCATGTTGCATATGGCCAGCAAGAAGGGACCATAGCTCAAAGTGTATTTTCTAATGAATGTGTGTCAATTTTATACCATCTGAAATTTTAAAATATTTCAATTTAAAAAACGCATTTCTTTACAGAACAGTGTGTGGGGTATGTGTATGTGTGTGTGTGTGTGTGTGTGTGTGTGTGTGTACAAACACTGTTATTTTATAGAAGAGAGTTAAGTAAGCATCCATAAGTTTAAGTGCCTGGATGGGGAACTCAGTCCCCTGAGGACTCTAAGGGACGACTGTATATATTTGCATTTTCAGAGCCTGCTATCATTACCATAAAACTCCAAAAGAATAATAATAATTAAAAAAAAAAACCTTAGAAATCAAAGGACATATTTGCTTACTGTGTTAACGACTCTTAAAAAAGAGTTAAAACATTTTCTGTGCCAGTGTCTCTCCTGTGAACATAGTAAGCATTTCTAAGGCCCACTGGACACTGTGGCCAGCAGGAACCCTGCAGAGTGACACAGAATCAGAAGGGCAAAGATTCTGTGTGCCCATGGAAAACTGTGTTAGGATGGGAAACAGAGTGGCTACAGAGGTCAGACTAAGCCTGCTTTCTGCAAAGATGGTTAAAATTACAAAGATAGCTGTGCTGAAGTGCCAAGCCCAATGTGGAGCTAAGAGAAGGCTGGCTAGTGAGAAATGTGAGCATTTTGAACTAGGAGTCGATAAGAAGAGAGTAAGGGCCATGTGGTCCAGGTCTAAGCTGATTTTGTTATGAAGATAATAAAATCATGAGTTTTACTCTTTCACACACACAAAAGAATTTAAACGAATACTTTACACTAAAGCCCAATAAGCTACCTGCTAGGGGGACATTAAGTGATTGACAGGCATAGAGCCAGATGGTGATTCTTCAGTTCCCAGTGAGACACCCAGAAAGGCAGACGAGGCCACTCCCTTGGTGGAGAAGGTAAGATACTTGCTTTGCTACCCACAGATTTAAAGCTATTTAACATGAACAATAAAAGAGCTCATACCCAAACCATTGTCAGAACATTGATAAGCCAAAGTGTAAGTCGTGAGTGCAGTCAGGGGAAAATGGCTCACATCCATATAAAGGACAATATGATCAATGTTGACTCTCATGTTCAATCATGGAGGCCAGGTGGTCATAAAATGATACGTACGTGCTCAAACAAAAGACTGTATCTTTTAATGGTGAAATAACTATAAAGATATTCTTGGTCAGAGAATGAATAAGCTGATAGCAGACAGAATTGCTATAAGAAATAACCGGGCATAGGGAATAACTTAGAACATGTAGTTAGCTAAAAGGGACTTCAGTGTGAGCCTTACTAAGAAAACAAGCACCACTTGAAAGCAATATTAAGGAAAAGTCCTTTGTGCTGACAGAAGACACTCAGTATTAAAGATTTAAGGAAGGAATTCATGGGTAGGTGAAATGGTAAAAATGTGACATAAATATTCTTTAAATATATTTTCATTTCTCTTCTATAACATGCTTAAAAACAATTTTATAGAGCAATAAATGTTTCATTGAGATTTATACAGATTTATCATATTACAATAATAGTATGAAAGATCAGGGAGAAATGGTCATACTGGAGAAAACCATATAAAAGATTTTATATTTCATATTAGTAATATGAAGTTATTGGGCTATAAAATACATTTTATCATTCCTTGAGTCACCACGAAAAAGTCACTCAAAAAATTAAAATCACATTAATCAAAAGGTGGCAAGAATCTATTATCCCAGGGCACAGGAAGCCAAAGCACTCCATTGTGAGTTTGAGACCAGCGTGAGCTGTACAGGGAGACCCTATTTAAAGAAAAACTCAAGAGTGCTGTAGAGAGATAGTTCAGCAGTTAAGAGCTTGGTGTGATGATGCAGGCCTTTAATCCCAGCACTCAAGAGGCTAGGCAGGTGGATCTCTGTGACTGTAAAGCCAGCCTGTAAGCTCAAGGCCAGCCAAGGATACACAGTGAGAGCCTGTATAAAAAGAACATGTATACTACTCACACAGAGGATTTGAGTTCAGCTCCCAGCACCTATGTCAGATGGCTCATAAGGACCTGTAACCTCAGCTCCATGATTGTATCTAATACCTCTGGCCTCTTCATACATACATATCCACACAAAGGTATGCACGCACAAACACACACACACAAACACAAATACAACTTTGAAAATAAATCTCAGGGCTGGTGAGATGGCTCAACGGGTAAGAGCACCGACTGCTCTTCAGAAGGTCATGAGTTCAAATTCCAGCAACCACATGGTGGCTCACAACCACCCGTAATGAGTTCTGACGCCCTCTTCTGGTGCGTCTGAAGACAGCTACAGTGTACTTACATATAATAAATAAATAAATCTAAAAAAAAAAAAAAAAGAAAGAAAGAAAATAAATCTCTAAAGAAATCAAGGGCCAGGTAGTGATGGCGCATGCCTTTAATCCCAGCACTTGGAAGTCAGAGGCAGGCGGATTTCTGAGTTCAAAACCAGCCTGGTCTATAGAGTGAGTTTCAGGACAGCCAAGGCTACACAGTGAAACCCTGTCTCGAAAAAACAAAACAAAACAAAAAAAGAAATCAAGGAAGTAAAATAATATATTAGGATACAGTTAGGAAGGACATCTGACTGAGGACAGGAGACAAAGAAAAGAGGTTTGATGTCAAGCTAATTGTGTCATTAATTACATGAAATATGAGTAATCTTAATATTCCAATCAAAAGGTAGAGATTTCTCAGATAAGATGACAGAGCAGGGTTGAAGTATATACTGTCTACAATACACATATCTTAGCGTCAAAGACACAGGTCAAAATGATTAGGAAAGAGAGATATTCTATACCAGGCATACCCATTAGAAAACTGGGGTTTCTATACTAATATCACACAATATAGACTTCATATAATACAAGAAACAAATGAGGCCATTTTATAATGATAAAGGGGTCAGTATACTAATATAGCAATAGCATAACAATTCAACACTAATTAATTTCAATGTTCTTTTCAATAATTAGAATAACAAAATAGAATTGGCAGAGGTATAGAGAAGTTGAAGAACATTCTCAACCAACTTACTCTAACTCACATATACACAACACACCATCCAACAAAAGTGTAAGTGAGGCCATTAAATAATATTCATTTTATCAAAACTAATTGATACTATTTAATGCATGTTCTCCAACCATGCAAAATATTAGAAATGGGTGACTAACAAACATGGTGAAAAGGTAGCACCAAGTATTTGAAAATTAAACAACATGCTTCTAAATGCCTACTAGATCCCAAAAGAATCACAATAGATCCTTAAACATTTGAACTAGAAGAAAATAAACATAAACGTGCCAGAACTATAGAGTGCAGCAGGGGACGTGTAGTCTCTGGAAGCTAAAAGGCCTAAGTAAGCCATGGAAAAGAAAAGGTGAGATGTTAGAACAGTGCAGTAAAACAGAAGATGGAAATGGCAAGGAAACTCAGCAGAAGGCTTGATTCTCAACAGTCAGTAAAACTGATGAATCCTTAGCCAGATCGGCTAAGAAGAGAGAAGAAAGGCATTGCAAAGCCATGGGTGGAGAGAAGAGAATGCTTTGATTCCTAAGGGACCTTGAGAAGACTGCAATGGGTGGTATAAGCCTCTGCACTAATAAATTAGACTGTGTGCATGCAGTCAGCCATCTCCTAAAGTGATACAACGGTCTAAACTGACTTCAAGACCTGGGCTTTTGTAATGATGTCAGCACTTAGAGATGCAAAGAGGAATATCAAGAGTTCAAGACTAAAAAAGGGAGTCATTGACAGTTATGTGTCAAAAAAAAGTTCAAGGCTAGCTTCAGCTACATAGCAAGTTTGAGTCTAGCCTGGACTACTTGAGACTCTCTCAAATAAACAAAATAAAACAACAACAAAACTCACTTCAAGAAAAATCTGATTGTATGTATAAGAAAAACTTAGGTTTTCAGTTTTAGTTTAAAGTATTTCCATAGAGAAAAGGTGATAATTTTACCTAGTGAATTCTGTCATATACTTATAGAAGAAATAAGATCAACCCTTCTTCTCTATACTCTTTTTGAAAACAGAGGCCAGAAGGCTACCAGGGCAATATTATTTCTATCCCAAAGCCACACAAAGCCATGACTGGGAAATTACAGGTCAGTTTCCCTCATGCATGCAATGCAATGTAAACTCCATAGCCATAGCAGCATAAAGAATCCAGCTACAAATTAATAGAGTGTATTCCAAACAACTCCAACAGTAGATACCGCAAGGGGGATGAGGGAAATCTCACTGCCTGCACCCGGTCGGCCGGAGTCTTTCCCAGGGATGAGTTCATTGATTGGTTAGCTCGTAAGAGTGGCCAGCATTGTTGTGTTTCTGCCTTTATTCACTTAGATGTATATAGAACAATTGTTAGAGGAGAGAGAGCTGTGAGTTTGGGAGAAGAGTAGAAGGGAAGTGAGGAGAAATGCTGTCATTTTATTTTAATTAAATTAAAAAGACAATAAAAGATTGTACTCCATGACCAATGAGATATTTTTCAGAAATGCAAGGTGTTGACTTAACATCTGAAATCAGTTAATATAAGTTAATATAGTATAATAATAATACAATAACAGTAATAAAGTAAGAGGCTAAAAGTTGAAATATTAACATTTCAAAAGATACAGAAGAAACCTTTGATTGTTGTTAGTGTTTGGTGGAGTAGGATTGAACACAGGTCCTTGGGCATGCTAGCAGCACCTGTCTCTGAGCTATATCCCCATCCTCAGAGAAAGCACTTGAGAGACTATGACACCCACTGATAATGATAAATCTCTGCAAGCTAGAAGTAGAGAGGAATTTTCTCAATAAATAGCATCTACAAAAATCTGTAGCTAACATCATACTTAATGATTAAAAAGCTCTGTTTCCCCAAGGCTGGGCACAAGACGGGTTCTGTGCTTATCATATTTATCCAGCAAGATACGAAGGCTCCTGACCATCTACTGGGGCAAGAGAAAGAGATAAGCATCAAGTTGGAGAAAAAGAATATGCCCGCTTTAGTCATTGTTCTGTTACTGTAAAGAGACCAAAAAATGACCAAGGTGGCTGACGTAATCTGAACATCTGTTTTCTCAATGACAATGTCTAGTTTCTGAAGCACAGCTAACCCGTGTACTCATTCCTTTAAAACAGAATATGCTTCCCTGGGATCCCTGTATGATTACATTAACAGCAACAGGAGTGAAGAGATGGACATGGAACACATTATGACCTGGGCCACCGATGTAGCCAAAGGTAACCCTGCTTGCCCTGCACCCTCAGAGGTGGGCAGTGTTTTCCTACTCACACTCGGGATACTCTGTCGGAAGTTTTCTATTCTGAGTCTACAGACATTCTTTTTGCAGATCAAGCTTAGTAAAAAAATTTCAACTCACTCTACAGGTATTTTAGGTCATTGCTTTTCTATTACTAAATTCCTTTTGTCTTTCTCTGTTTTCTTCATCCCTCCACCCCCACCCCCCACCTAAAATAAAATTTTACAAAGTCAGTAAGTTTCAGGGCAAGGATTTTTGCTGTTTTGTGATACTGTAATTAACAAACTCACTTGCCATATAAATGGAAAACTTGTGGTTCTGTTGTCCTGAAAGTCTCTCCACTCCATAGGTGTCTAAAATGTGACTTATGGTAGGATTGGGCCTATCTGTTTTGAATCAATAATAATGTACTAAAATAGTAACCACAGGCCTGCATGCAAAGTAGCTCAGATTTTATTTTATATGTAGTAAAACTTGGATATCCCCCTTGAAACGTAAATATTCTAAGTATATAAAATCCCAAACCAGGTTCCTGATTCTTCCTCCTCCCCAGAAATTCCTGCATAGGTAAACATTCAAATTCTATTAATTTTTCTCCTCTTTTGCACTTTCCTACTGGAGCAGTTTGAGGTTTTAGTCAGAACTATTTGAATTGCCTTAGAAGCGCCTTTCTCTAAGAACTGATTGTGGTTATCACAGCTGTATTCTGGGACCTTCTAGGCAGAAGTGATTGGCACTTTACCTGGGTACTTAATACCCACACATCGGAACACTCTCTTCCTGCAAATGTCTCTTACAAAGCAAATATATAGTCGCTTACCATTCAATAAGGGAAGCAGCTTATATTTTGCTTTCATGGCAGAGGTAAAGACTAGCCAGCACCCACCAAATTCCTCAGACAGGAAAAGTAAAAGAAAGCAAATTAAGTTTTAAACCAATGCTGCCTGTGAGGGGTTTGGATGGGATCCTGAATTCTTGACGATGAACTTAGCTATGAATTCATTCATCATAAACTTGTCTTAACATCCCATGTACTTGAGGTTCTTTCATTTAATATCATTGTCATATCTCTGCATGACCATAGGACACACGGAGTATCTATGAGTGGCCATAACACACATGGAGCACCTACCTGTGAGTGCCCATAGGATACACAGAGCACCTGTGAGTGCCCATAGGACACACAGAGCATCTGTGAGTGCCCATAGAATACACAGAGCACCTGTGAGTGCCCATAGGACACATGGAGCACCTGTGAGTGCCCGTAACACACATGGAGCACCTGTAAGTGTCCATAACATACACGGAGCACCGGTGTGTGCCCATAGGACACATGGAGCACCTATGAGTGCCCATAGGACACATGGAGCACCTGTGAGTATCCATAACACACATGGAGCATCTGTGAATAGGCAAAGCAATGTGCTGATCCTGGCAGTTGCCTGCAGCATTGTGGAAATGCACCTACACAGATGGAAACACAGTTCTTACAGCACTTCACTGACGTACGTTTTGGGTGCTCAGCTAATTACACTCCTGTTATTACTTAATGGTACTTAGGGGGCATAGACAGCAAACAAATCAAGTGACAGCTCCCAGCTGTGCTCTCTCTACCTTAGTGTTCCTGTTCTAGATGCAGCACCCACTCTGCCATCTGTCACATGGTCCTATCTGAGAGCCAAACCTCTTGGCTACAGAATAGTGCTGTCACTCTCTCAAGAGAGCTGCCTCTCCGCTTTAGAAGACTGGGGAGGAGAAGGAACTTCCGTTCCTTAAGTAGAAAAATGGAAGCAGAGATGTGGGAGAAGGAAGGTTGGAAGAGCAAAAGTCCACAAGCTAATAAGATCCCCTTGCCTGATTAGAGAACTAATTCTCTAAGACAAATTCTCATGTGTTTGACCTCAGAAAATGGGCCCTTTTCCTCATAATCCTAAGTGATATGTAGTATGTGGGAATTATCTCAGATGGTCTGCGAAAGGAAAAGGGAATCAAGACTTTGAGACTGCCTTCAACCCTCTCCCTACAGTGAAGTATAAACTTTAAATAGGGAAACTTGACTCTGTTGATTCTCCTTCAAATTCAGCCCGTGCACCTTTTGGTTTGACGGTGATTGAAGCCACTGAAGCGATAGTACGTTGAGACATTAGAGAATGAATAATTCATTCTGAAATTTGACTCATGCATTTGGAAATAGGTATTGCTCAACATCTTTGCTGTTGAGAGCTGCCCTCAAAGCTGCAAGGATCCTCTCCCTCATGAGGAGTGGGAGTGGGTGAGCGAGTACTTCTGCAATTATATACGGCAGACAATTAGAGCAGGCTAGCTTGAATCCTGCCTCATTCCAAAGCTCTCCCAAACCTCCACCGTGGTACTGATCAGAGCTTAATAATTCACAAATAGTTGAACCAGGAGAGAGCATTTTTCGATCCTTTTCAGTGGTTTGAAGTAAAAGCAAAGCAGATAACTCAACAAAAACAAATTGAATGGAATGTCGTGATTCCGGCACATAAATGGGCACCAAGTCTTCAAAGCTGGGTACCGTACATTGTGCACCAATAATTTATGGAACCTTTTCTTCTGATAATCTGACACAGAGTAGAGAGATGCCCATATTTTAAGGTTTTATCATCAAATCTTCCCTTTTGAAATCTTTGTTAGCAAGTATAAAAATGATCTGTTCTTGCTTCTAGTCATAATCAAATAGGCTATACCTGACAATCATTTGGAAAATTGAGCTTAAAGCAAGGAAGACATAACTATGAAATTCAGTCATGTAGACTACTAAGGACCACATAAGTAGCAGCCATTGAGTTTCACAGCTTAAATACGTAAGCTTTGCTGTCAAATGAGACCCTTTATCCCAGTTACATCACTTAAGATCACTTAAGTTATTAATACTTCCGTTAACTTGACTCTCTTCAGTGATACCATTATGTAACAAGAGATAAACCTTTTTGTTATTTTCTTTGTTCTTTTGATTCCTCGATATATAACAACCAGAGTAGTAGAAAGGAAGAGTTGCTATTAATAACTTCTCCGTAATAAAATTACAGTGTTCTGTGTTCTTAAAAAAGAAACCAAGGATACTTATTAAATTACGTTGGTGGGTATCTCATCAAAAACAGTGGGGGTCCTGTTGGATTTGGTGTGAGAAAGAACTATTCTTTCCACTGTTTGAGAAAGAAGAGATGAGAGGAAGTACTATGGAGAAATGTGTTTTCCCTGTATTCTGTCTTTGCCTGAAACAGAAAAGACCAAACACTTTTAAGGAGTAACCATGAAATATATCTTAAAGTATAGTTTCTCATTCAAATCAATAAAATTATCTACATTGATACACCCAGTAGATAGACCACCTTAACTCATATTATACATTTATCAGAGTGAATTTGTCATTTTATTCTTCTGAGAAGAAAATGTTTTGTAAGCATTGCACATCTATTAGAGGATCACAATGCCTTTGCTCATCAGTGGGCCAGTCGCACACCACAGGTCTGTCCTCTCCCAGGCCCTGCCGAAAAGTGACGGTGGCTGCAGATATCCACGTGAACACTGTGGAGCCTAAGCCTGGGCAGACAGCACATGCACTGGGTAGTGGATGCTCAGGGGTCATTATAGTCATTCTGCTGTGCTCTTTGCACAGTTTGAGTTTGAGAAAAATCACAGTGTCCTTGTTAGGTGCTGTAGGAAGTGAGGTCTTACAGTAAAGTCCTATCTCAGCTTAGCTAAAGATATTATTACTAATGTAGGCATATGTGATTTTTCTTTTATCAAGTTTGGAAGAGCAGAACATATAGATTTGTTTTCTGATATGGATCTCTTTGCACAATTCTGAGTGGTCATACTGATGCAGTATCGCAAACCATTAACCCTCTTTCCCTCCTTACGAAAGGGATGCATTATTTACACATGGAGGCTCCAGTCAAGGTGATCCACAGAGACCTCAAGTCAAGAAACGGTGAGTTAGCACATGTTTTACCGCAGTCCTCACGTGCCTGCAAATTAAGTCAGCACAGTGCTTTCCCGCTGTTCGTGTGGCTCATCGGTTCACACGCCACCATGAAAATGTTTTCGCTGTCTATAAATATCGAAATCTGTATGTCACTTGAGGAAGCAGCATAGTGTTCTACTGTGCAAGTCTAACACAGGATGGAGACAACTGGATTGGTGAATTTTTTTTTTTTCTAAAATAAGAAATGTTTAGCTTAATGCCTTCTGGCCAAGTCTCTCAACACATCTCTAATTATTTCCTTAGAAATCGTTTCTAAAATTGGCATCGCCAGGTCAAAGTGTGTGGTCATGTATTTTTAAGTCTCCTATTTTTAGATGCTGCCCTTCTGCCAGCGATTTTAAATTTTATTTCTGAATTACGTGGTCTACATCTTTTGGTCACCCATGCCTATAGTACCTGGAGTAGTGCCCAAAGATGACCAGCATGCTTGAGAGTTCAGAACATAAAGGCATTCATTTTTCTTTCTCCTCTTTTGTACATTCCTATATTTTATGAGCCTATATTTATCGTTTGGAAAATGAGCGTTTTAAAATAGCATGCAGGATTCGACACTACCTTCTTCCATGACGTCACGTCAGAGTTGTCAGAAAGGCAGTAGGACTAGTTAGCTTTAGTTGAGCTAGCTAAGGAAACACCAGAGTTTGCCTCTCAAGGTGGGAAGCAGCCCTTGCTATCAGTTATTTCTACATTTTCAGTGGCTCTCAGGAGGGCGAAGAAATGAGTTTATTTTTAGAACTCTTAAGGCCACAGCAGCTAAGACTTCAGTTTACCAACAGTGTGATCCTTAGAATGGGTGGTGGCAGCAGGTGGACAGGAAGGAGCCTGGGCAGACCCAAGGTGCTCTGCTCACACCCAGGATCTGCAGGCCTGGGTCTGACAGGTGGAATACAGGAAGGACAGGAAGCTGTAGGCAGTCGCTACCCTGAGAGTCCACCTTGGCCCCTCCTTAGCCCGGTCAGCTGACTCAGCTGACTGTCCCACCCTCTCCTACTCTATTTTGGCTCTTCTGAGACAGACACTTCCGGGAACTACAAACTTGTAAGATAGAGCAGGATAACAGGAAGTCACTGGAAAACAGTCTCTCCAAGTGGCAGAGTTGTGTAACTACCGTTTCGGTTTGTGCTATTAGTTTCGATATAAACAAGTTATCTGATGTTTTAAAACCGGTGTGGCAAGCATGAAAACTCTATATAGCAATGGAGAATTCCCCATTTTTTAAAGAATTACAAGTTACGTAGTTAAAAGGAAAGGATACATTAATATCAAGAGAATACCAGCCTGACCTTGGCCATTTGTTTTTATGGGAGGTCAAGTGAGAGTTTGTCTTCTGTAACATTTTGAAAACCTTAGTTCTGGACTGGCAAGATGACTCAGTGGGTTAGGGCACTTGCTACCAAACCTGACAACTTGTGTTTAATCCCCAAAAAACCACAAGACAGAAAGAGAGAACCAACTCCCACCCACGAGTTGTTCCCTGACCTTTGTGTGTATACTGTGGCCTATATGCACTGACACATGTATACACACAGAAAGTGAATAAATAAAAGTAATAAAAAGAAACCTGCATTATTAGTGTGGGTGTGAGTGTGTGTGCGTGTGTGTGTGTGTGTGTCTGGTATGTATTTGTGCGCATGTGTGTACTATGATGATGTGCTCTTGAAAGTCAGAGAACAGCACTGTGGAGTCTGTTGTCTCCTATCTTTATATGAGTCTCTGGATCCATCCCGGGACAACCAGGCTCTCGTGACAAGTGCTTCTATACCCATGGAAACATTTCTCCAGCCCCCGTATTAAGTTCTTTATTGCTACTTTTTTAAATGAGCACTTGCTAATATTATGTTAGAAAAAAAGGAACAGGGAGATATTCTAAGAACTGAATACAACAGTAATATTTATTTGCATTTTTATTTGCAAAAGTTATGATGCTCTTTTCTTGCCATTCCACATTTGCTTTGAGACTATTTTTATGTATTAAATCACACAGGATATTTTCTCCAGTCACTAAAACCACTAGCAGCATCTGCTGCACTAATGATCTGCCGTGCTCAGGCACTGAGGGGCTTACTACACAAGTCCCAGGAACCCTCCCAGGGCTTCTGTGCTTGGCCTTCCCTCTGACCTTCCCACTCCCATAAAAGTCCTACTTCCATAGCAACACACCTAAGCTGATGTCAGCTTCAAAACTGGTTATTAGACACACCGTACAGATATTTTATATGAGCTTACGTTTCTTCTGTCCAACCTGATCTTTTCACCTTCTCCCCCCTGCCCTAAAAGGCCATTTTTACCTTTCTTTTCTTGGTGAGTGCAGTGCCAGCTACTTAAGCCAGAGGTTTCTGATTTCAATCTTTGAGCTCTCCCTCTCCTCCACCTGCTCCTCAAGTCCCCTGATCCAGGCCTAAATATTTCTCAGTTCAGCCCACTAGTCTCCTATTCTTTCCCACAGTCCAAGTACAGACAGCATCATGTCTCTCAGACCATAGCCACTGGAATGCACAGCCGGCTCCTTGCCTCTTGTTCTATGCTGAGATGCAGGCCGTCAGCCCCCTGAAGTCTCCCTCCTGCCATTCTTCCATATCACATTCTTTGTGGCCTGTCATTTCCCACAAGACCTCTTCTTGGATTGGCTTCTGTCTTCTAGAATGGCTGCACCTTTACCCTTGCACTTGAATGTTTTGTAGATGAAACTCCTCACCCTCCCAGGCTCCCCTCTTTCTGTCATCAACTCTTAGTATGAGCATCCATTCCTGCCAGAAACCTCATTCAACCTCCTCAGGCTTAGATGTTCCTCTTGATTAGTTCCTTATTAACTCTCTTTCTCTCATCATACAATTTACCCCCACTTCACTGTGGATATCTAATGGTCTCTCTGATGGACTGTAGACTTCATGAGAGGAGAGGCAGCGGTGACCTTTGACCCCAGTAGGTGCTTAGCAACACTGTTGTCAAGCACATGGATGCATGAGTAAGTGAGCGAGTGTTGTTTTCACCTTTCAGAAAATTAATCTTCAACTGGGAAGAACACACAGACTCATACACACACACACACACACACACACACACACACACACACACGGGGAGAGAGAGAGAGAGAGAGAGAGAGAGAGAGAGAGAGAAGAGAGAGAGGTCGATGGGCAGACAGACAGAAAGAGTAGAGAAAGACACACACAGGGAGACATAGAATTTTATATCATAAAACATAAAATGAAGAATTTAGTGAATTGGAGAGTTCCTTCCTATAAGGTAGATAACATTTTTAAAAAAGCTTAATTCCATGCGCTGCTGCTCCAAATAGCTTTTAAGATACCTGCTTTATATAAATGCGCATGTTTGGAATAGGGCCTTCTTACATATCCCAAACAGCAGGTTTATTAGTACCTGCTCTGTAGCCCAGGCTTGCCTCAAACTCAGGGTAGTCCTCCTGCCTCAACCTGTGGTTGTGGATACACACCACCACGCCCAGCTTATATCGTGAAGTTAGAAATGTAGTGGTTTCAAAGTTAGAAACATGAAGCTGTGTTTTTCTCTGGTGCTGAGACGATTTAAACAGAAATGATTATCACACTTTCTCTCCATTTTCTTCCAGTTGTTATCGCTGCTGACGGAGTGCTGAAGGTAGGACTATTTCTTTTCATTTGAAGAGAGTTGTCCGTTTCTGATGACAGCTTTATGATTAACTGTCTCCTATCAGCACTGGGTAGAAAGTTGACATTGGTGCCTGTGTCCTCAGATCTGTGACTTCGGTGCCTCGCGGTTCCATAACCACACAACACACATGTCCTTGGTTGGAACTTTCCCATGGATGGCTCCAGAAGTTATCCAGAGTCTCCCTGTGTCTGAAACCTGTGACACATATTCCTATGGTGTGGTGAGTACATTTCTCATTTCTTGTTTACCAGAGGACATAGGAAGAGACAACAGCTTAGAGAAGAAAGTGGCCACAGATTAGCCTGCTTGTGCCTGAGACAGTCGGGTCATCCACAGTGGAGGTATTAGGGAGGGGCTTCCCAGATGTCAGGACGTGTACTCTGATCACTTATGACTCCGAACTACTCTGTCCTGCAATGAGAAGAACCATCACTACTTCCAAGAAGCAAATGATACAGAGCCTGACCAGCTCGAGGCCTGCCGGGAATGCTGCCATGCTGGGTGGAAGCATGACCGTAGAGCAGTTGTGCAGTTCACTGATATTCCGAGTCTCTTGGAATATGCTTGCTTGTAATAGATGCCCACACACTGTGTGATGTCCAGGAGCTGCCAAGCAAGCTAAACTTGTGCACTTCTAAAACTACAAAAGAACATATAATTAGACCAGATAGCCCTGCTCAGGTCTGCTGCAAAGGCTATGGAAGCAAGTGGTAAAGTTAAGGGGTTAGAGCAGACAGGATGACGGCAGGTGGGATGGCAGGAGCAAGAGTAGCATCGAGGGAGGAGCCAGCTAAGGAAGGATCACTTGGGAGGAGGAAGCCTCTGGTAGGGCCTTTCCTGCTGCAGGGAGGAATCCTTTGTGGCTCCTTGTTTGAAGATGGTTTTTCCCCTAAAGTGTTGTATATCCTTTTAAAGACCCAGAGGATCATGGGTAATTCTGAGTCTCTGGGTCTCATTGCCCTCTGTGCCATGTGCGCCACCTCCACTTTACACATTGCCTCACAAAAAGGACACTACCACTGTTAAGAAACAGTTCACACCCCCTCCACACAACCTTTTTCCTGAGGTAGGCCGGAAAAAAACCACACGTCAGGCACACCCCTCTCCCTCTTCAGCCCACACACGAGCTGGCTTCCTCATGTGAGGGGCTTTTCCAGTGGGCCAGTGCTTCCTAAACCACAGCACCTCTTATGGGCCATGGATGAATTCTGATGGCTGTGAAAGTAATTTCAAGAATGGATTGTGTAATTTTGGCTAAAGTCTAGGGCTTTAAGGGGGTTAGATGATAAGAGCAGCATCAGCACTAAATATCTAATTCCTCTTAATTCTGAATGTTTGTAAGAATGGAAACTTCATTATTACGGAGAGCAAAGAAACATTTCTCACAGATAGAATGGGGGAAAATACAATAATAGTCCCAGAGGAGACTGGCTTCCCAGGCTGTGTTCTATGCCATTACAGTGTAGTCACCATACACTCATCTGAAAATTCTGAAAACTGGGGGTTTGTTACAATGTAAGGCTTTTTGCGCTCAGGCTTAGCTGCATGGTAGACCACCTTGCCTGGCATACAGGGCCCTGGGTTCAATCTCCAGCATTACAGAAGGAAAAAGTTAAGCTTCCGTGAAATTGTCTTCTCTTGCCAACTTGTGGTCCTTTACTTTAGGAAAAATGTTTATCTACTGAGTTAGTCTCTGGGCTGGACACGAACGTGGGCTGATTTAAATTTTACATAGCATGTGTGACAGTACGAGTCCCTCATTTCATTCTGTTAAACAGAAGCCCATGTGCCGAACTCTGCTGACCCTCCTGTGGAACAAGGCAGGTTGGGAAGGCATCAATGTGGCTGAACATGGGGGTCTTTGGCCAGCTCTCCCTGCATGTACAGGTGTATATAAGAATAGAGACACCCACCCAGACACCCAGGTTCTCACTTAGCTTGACAGCTCTCTGGCTTATTTCCTACTCTAGTAGCCCACATATAATTGTACTTTGACAATTCTCCCCAAGTCTTGGGACTTCCCTATTAGAGATTTTTTTGACCTAAAGTCACAGCTATGAGTTGTGTATAGAATGAACTTTTAGTTTCAATATTATTGGATTTATGAAAATAAACTCCATACCACTTTCTTTCAAAAGCTTTCAGATGCCTGGGACTTTGTGTGAAATGCACCCATCCGCCTTTCCTTAGACAGTGCCCACTTGGTACCTGTAACCAAGAATGAGTGCCTCTCCCCCTGGAAACAATAGCTGCTGATCGTGACTCCTGATACTAAGCATCGCTCCTGTGCCTTTAAATCTGCCCGGCAGTTCTCGCTGAGCACTTAACTGCTTCCTGCATCTTTCTTCCTGGAGCTGTAGGTTTTCCATTTGTTTATAAAAACCTTTCACTCCAGAGACCGTGTGCCACTTTTGAGAGAGGGATCTCTACGTGTGTGCACATGAAGCCTTCAGTCATGTGTCCCACCCCCACGTTTGCTCAACCTTGTGTGTCTTTCTGGTGGGGAGGATGGTTTGGTTTGGTTTGGCCATTAAGTCAAGGGCTCACTATGTAGCCCTGGCTGACCTGGAATTTTCTATGTAGGTCAGGACTGCCTGGAACTCACAGAGATCTGCCTCTCGCCTAGCCTCTGGTATTAAAGACATGGGCTATCCTGCTGTCTGGGAAAGTGATATAACACACTGAACAAGCCATTTCCTTAAACAAATCCACAGTGCCAGGCCTACCCAACACCACACACCAGGTGTGGCTCAGAACCCAACTGTCCAATCCCCCGACTATATCAGTCTCAGGTCGAACTCGCGCAAGAGCCTTCCTGCCCTTGACTGGCAGAAATACAAATGTTTCATTGTCTCCTTAAAATCAGTTTAGGGGGTTGAAGAGATGCCTGCTCCTCCAGAGGACCTCAGTTCAGTTCCCAGCACCCACATAGGGGCTCATAACTGTCTGTAACTCCAGTCCCTGGGATCTGACGCCCTCCTCTGGCCTCTGCATACACTACACATGTGTCAGACACAGACACGCATTCAAGCAGGCTTAACATAAAAGAAAAATAAATAAAAATCTCAAAGCAACAGCAAAGCCAGCATCTAGGCCTGACAAATGGCCCAGTGTGGGTAAAAGCGCTGGCAAGCCTGAGGAGCTGCGTTTAATCCCTAGAAGGACTCACGTGGTTGGAGAGAACAAATTCTCTCAAGTTGTTGTCTGACTACCACGTGCATATTGTGCATAAAATAAATAACTATAAAATCATCTGCCATTATTAGTTTCTCTTTGAGTGAAGTTTGAGAATGCTGGCTTGCCTCACGCAGAGAACTCTGTCAGCAGAGCCTCAGAGAAGATTGTTCGTGCTGATTTCATGATAAGAATTTGGGATGACATTTATCACTGTTCCTTCTAAAAAAGGCATCATCAGTGAAAGAGAGAATACAAGCCTTGCTCTCCAGGACCTTTTGTTTTAAACAACCACTTATATAAACAAAAACTGAAAAGTGGTTATGAGTTCCCAGTAGGTTGGACATCGGAGAGTGCATAGTTGTTCCAATTGAGGCCATGTAAGGCATAGACGTTTGTAATCCTCAAACTTCAAAAGTGGCGCCTACCTAAGAAAACAGATACAGTTATGCAGAATTGTGGCATCTCTTCCAAAGGAAGAGTACCGCTCTAACGTAAAACATGCCATAGTTCATAGCTGAGAGAACGTGGCCATCAAAAAGTTGAGTTTTGAAACTCACCCAAAAAAACAAAACAAAACAAAACAGAACAAAAAAAAACAAAAACAAAAAACGAGGCCTAGCTTTGCTTTTAGTCCTTCTCTGCTAGATAAACTTGAGTTTTATCTGAACATGTGGCAAAAATAACTAGTCTGCTGCTGCCTTCACTTCTTGTTGCTGTGCTAGGCAGCCAGTTGACCTTTCTCCAAGGAGAACTTCTATAAGAAAGATGTTTGTACACCCTTAGTACATGACCTAAGGAGAAGGGTGCAGATCACCGAACAGGCAGCCTTGTGAGAGCACAGGGCTTGCCACCCTCCACGGACAAAGCTTTCCCAGTGGCAGTGCGGAAGGGTTACCTTCCTAGGAGCTTCCAGCCAAAGCCAGCTTGGGCTGAGAGATCTTAAGAGGCAGCCTCTGCAACTTGTCCAGAGCGCCGTTCCAGAACCAGCCTGGCTCAGGTAACAGCTTCCTATTGTTTGTGAGAGAAAAGGCAGAAATACACAACCAGTCCAAGTTTCTGTTCTGTAAACTGAAAATAGAAATTTTCCTTGTGAGCGCAGCTTAACTGGGAGGACGTCTGGATATACAATGAGTTGGAAAATATTTTTAAGGTGAAAGATCACAGCAGTGTTTGGCCTGCATCCTCCGAACTGGAATTTTAAGGCTTCAGCTTATTGTATTTTTAGACCCCCAAGTGACTTCCTCAACAAACTTACTTCTTGTGCCAAATGTCATTTTTACTGAATGTGTTTATATTTATGTATATGTGTATATATGTATATATATGCACATATATATACATATATACATATACACACACACACACATATATGTGTCACCCTAGCTTGTTCTGATTTTATTTGGGTACATCCCTAAATCTGGGGACTTAAAGGGAAATTATGGGAGGTACTGATAGTGGAACCCTATTTGGACCTTGTTTGGGTTCCATAGCACAAGGCTCTGGCAGTGTGCACCTCTGTTCCCACAGTTTTGAATCCCTCAAGCCCTGGCTACTGTAGCTAGTCAGAGACACAGATGGAGTGACACAGTCCAGTTGTGTCAGGCTCACACCTCTTCATTGACTAGACTTTTGATATTTTCCAACCAAACATTTCGGTCTAAAAAAGTGAAGAATAAATACCTTTCCGATGTTACTGCCTCAGAGTTTTGGGGGCTGCATTTTACTCTGTAGGATCCAGGCAGGTTTCACCTGTTGGCATACCTTTGTGTGCCTGTTGCGCTTGCCCCCAAACCTAGAAAAGGGGAGGCCTGAATTGTTCACCTGAGTTTTCGAGGCTGAAGCATTTGACTTTTTTGAAGCTGCCACCTTCTTTCCGTTTCCCCACTCTTCATCCTCTGTCCCCTTCTGTCCCCAGCACTAACAGAGAGTGATCATCACAGGAAATTGGGGGACCTCATTTCCTGCCCAGCCTAGTGCTGCCTCCCCCCTGCACAGGCAGGGTGGCTGGGTGACTACAGTCCGTGCTGACTCTTCCCCTCCTCCGTGCACAGCCAGCACTAGCATCATCACCTTCTGGGGTGCCCCTTACCTTTCCTAATCACTTGTGTGACTCAAATAGAATTATTCAGTAGCTCTTCTGAAGAAGTACCTTACACACTTGATTAAAAGCCCAAAGAGGCTTCAGGGATTTTTTTTTTTCCTCTCCTGCTTGAGGAACATCTGCCAATTTCCCTGATTTTCTTACTAATTATCTTTGTATTCACCAGCATTCATTTAACATGTTATGGCTTGAACAAAACAGCAGGCTGGCTGAGGATGTAATGGCTATACAGTTTAAGGCTTACAGAGCCGTGCCTTCCATCTAGACTTGTCTTTAGAAGCAGGCTTTTGAGTTTGCAGCAAGGGAGAACAAAACCTACCTTGCAGTGTTGTCGCCCCGAGTAGGCCTCTACTCCGCACCCACTGCAGAGCCTGTTGTGTTCTCTCCAGCCATGGAACTTCCCCATCCCTAGAATTACATGGGATGAGAGCACAGCCTCCAAGTAAGGAAGCAGTTTGTATCCCTGCTGACCTCCTTGGTAGCTGGATGTATGTAGGCAAGTTCGTCTGACTTGACTAAACACTGTCCATCCTCACCTATAAATTGAGGACGATGTCGGAGGACTGGCTAATGATCAAGACAGCACATGTAATGGGGATCTGGAGCACATTAGCCCCTCAATAAATTATAGTGCTTGTCAAATTCTAATTATTAACAAAATTAGAATCGCTTTTGTGCTTTGCAAAGTACTGTTAGACTACACCTTGTGATATCAGGCTGGCATGGTGACACATGCCTATAATTCTAGCACTTGGGAGACTGAGGCAAGAGTATCATGAGTTCAAGGCTAGCCTAAGCTACATAGCCAGTCTCTTGTGTCAAAACCAATTTTTTGGATGCCTATTTGAATAAAAAGAGAAAGCAACTGGGTGTGCAAATCTGCATTCCTCAGTGTTTAAAGAGAAACCAAGGCCACCACCCTGGCAGGAGGTCCCTTTCCGTGGTATCCCGTTGATGTTCATCGCTGCCCTTAGCTTGACTTCTACACAAAGGTGGCTGCATAGACTCACTTATGCACACAGTCAGCTTATGTGTTTATTAAATGTGCACTCTACTTCAGAATCTGACACAATATACGTGTATAGGAATGGATCCCTTAGAATGACTCATTCTGAAATTGGTCCAAACTACAATATCTAAATGTTATAATTTCACAGTATGGGGCAGATGAGTTTGCTAATGATTTGAACTGAAGACTTTGGGGGGGGGTTATTATTATTATTATTGAATCTTTAAAAACTGTGTTGAGTTCTTGATTACTATCTTAAAAAAATGTATCTGAGACTCAAAGCAGAAAGTCTTTTCTCTAACAAAATACAAAACCTAGTCTGTGGGAATATGTGAAAGTACTGGGGAGTCGTAAGATTAAATTTAATCGCTAATATAGAATTATAAGTGTAGACATTCCAATTTCTAAAACAAGCTTTTTGTCTTTATATACAAAGAACATAAAAGTATATAATATATGGTAGAAGTCCTATGTATGAATATATACATATATTGTGGAAGTTTCTACAGATGGTTGGCTACGTCTAGTAATTGGATACAATTAAATGCTAGCTACATTTTCAGTAATATACCAATATAAAGTACCAGAATAAAAATTCCATTTTCTTTTTGTTATAGGTTCTCTGGGAGATGCTAACAAGGGAGGTCCCCTTTAAAGGTTTGGAAGGATTACAAGTAGCTTGGCTTGTAGTGGAAAAAAACGAGGTAAGACTCCGTTTCTCCATTCAGGTGCATAGATCAGAAAACAGTATTGGGGTTTTGCAAAAGACTTTTTCATCTTCTTCAAATTGAAAGTAAGTTCACGCTTATGGAAAGATTAGCAGTAGGAGCTAGCACAAAGGGTCAGAGTGATGTTATTCCTCATGAATGGACCCTTTACATCTAATTGTTGCAGCTTCACGTCGTGATGCCGTAGATCAAAAATTGTACAAGTACTGTACTAGTTTCTCAGTCTCAATTGTAAAACCTGGGGGTTTGTTCTTAGTGATGAAAGAAGCCATTGCGTCCAAGGTAGGGGAACAGTTTAACTGCATCTCCTGCGTTTAGGACATCTTTTTTACTGGCCGGGAGTTGATCTATCTGTAAGAGACCTTCAGCTACTTCAACTTACCTCTCCCAGCAGGAGCCACTATAGTACAAGAAACTGTCGCTTAGATGAGAATTTCAAAAATAAAAGAAGAAAAAATAGTTTCAAAAAGGGGAAAAAATTACAGTTTTGCCACCTACGTTGAGCACTACATTGAAGATGAGCTCCTCACTGGAATCGGCGAGGCGGTGGCGAGAGCGCTGGCTTCTTCATGCAGAGTCGTTCCATTTCAAAGGAACTTCAGTGGCGTAAACACCGTGTGTGCTGTGTCCCCGGCCTCGCTTTTCTTCTTCCCACAAATTGAGGCTTTCAGCTAGTTGGACCTATGAGCCTACATCAGAGAACATGGCACATCCATATCAAAGAGAGCAACTACATTTTGAAAGGTTTCAAATTGTCACTGAAACGCACAGCCATGGAAATCTCTCAGCATAAGGATGAAGCATCCAGTATCAGACAGAGCATTAGGAGAACTGAGACGGCGTGGTGGCCGTGCACACTCTCCTTTGCCAGGCAAAACCACTTATTTCCCAGAACTTCCTCATTTTCATTTCCGTGTACAAAGGCTGAGTATAACCTTAAAGTAAGATAATCTCCACGTGGAGACTGTACAAAGATAGTCCCTTTTAGCGCTTTAACAGAACTAGATTGACCTGCCCCACCCCCATGTGAGTGTAGAGCAAGCCAGGTTAATCAGGAAGCTGCTGTTGACCAGAAGAAGCCAAGATTCTGTCTCCTGGATCCCATTAACCCAGAACTACCGGCCTAATTTGTCCTCTCGATTCATTGAGGATGGGAGGCACGTAGTAGTGGCTGAATTTGATGGGAGAGGGCTTCCCAGCATAAGAGATGAAAAGGACTTCCATACAAGACCAGGCCTCACTCATTGCTCCATGAGAGCTGTAGGGTTTTAATTAGATGATAGTAATTTTCCATGCACTGTTCAGTAAGACCTCACATGGGATAACTGATCATTTTGGGCATGAGGACCCAAAATATATCTGTTCTATATCTTTTGCCAGTGAGGTGGTTGGGTGTTTAATTCAGGTTTTACAAGCCTAAGCAAAGACAGCACTGACCTTCTGCTGACCCAAAAGCAGGGCACTCCGTGCAATCTGTACACCACACAGGATGGACCAGGAAAGGGCTTTAGAAAGCCACTCAGATCCTCCAGAGTTGACAGAATAATTTGTATTTTGCAATAATATTTTATCTGGAGAAATACAGAGTAGGTTGCAATCCAATGCATCTTGAAAGCACTGGGTATTTAAAGCCAAAGAGAATGATGGGCTTCCATCCTGCCTGAGGGTTGGGATGCTCCCACCAACACCCGTCAGAGCTTAACATCACACACAAGGAAGCCATCTCCTGTTCCTAGAGCCAATGGGACATATTGTGGTGTGCTTTGACGAGCCCCTCAAGGACTTCCGGAAGGAGGTTGAGAGAACCCACATGGTGGCATGGGTTCAGCTTGCCAGTGAGTGAGAATACAACTGCTAGACTTGAGGGTAATTATCTACTCTTCCCATTCTGCACAGTACTTACTTGTGGAAAAAAAGTGTTGAAATTAAGCTGCCGTGGGATTTGCAGTGTCACCATTCAAGATGTCTTCATTTGCCATTAGAGGCACTGGCTCCCAAACACGCTCTCCTCACACAGTGTCAAGGCAGCTCCCAGAGACTGAATTCTCTTCAAGAAGCCTAACTCATAAAACCTCTTCAACTTCCAATATTTTATTTGTCTTTACTGTTGAATACCTTCAGTTATTGGGTTGGAGAAAGGCTTCCATATTTCTGGCAGTCTTCATTTAACTAAGAATGATGTGTTTAAACTGCCAAGGAGAGATTGTTAACATGGCCTAGCTAGTCATTCTGTAACATCTATATCCAATTAGTAGAATAAATTTTTAAAAAACAGATTTTTATTTTGAAATAATTATGGGCTCCTAGGAGTCTGTAAAAGTATTTACCCAGCTTCCCACTGCTAATGCCTTCCATAGCTACTGCAGCAGCATCTAAGCTAGTCAGCTAGGATTGGTACCACACTCTTAAACTAGGCAGGAGTCGTTCTATAATCTCTAGCTCCTCATAGAGCATTGCAGCTGAACTTATAGAGAGGTCGTGCTCTTTAATATTTTACTAAGGACCTTTGCTTCTCAACTTGTATGGAGTAAGGCTTTTGACTAATCATTTCTGACACTAGCTTCTGTTAAAAATAGAGTCATGAGCCCTGTTACACCTTCCCAAGGGAGCAGTGACCCTGCACAGAAGGCAGTAACTTAAGAGGGCATTACTAAGAACTTTTTAAATACAAGAGATACATGTATTTGCTTATTTTTTTTTATTTCCATGAAAAACCAGTGAGCCTTCAGAATGTTCTAGAGTATAATTTCTGCAGAATGTCCTAGAGTATAATTTCTACTTTCATAAACACTTGGATTTTTATATAAATGTGTTTCATTGTAAGTAGAAAATTAATTGATATTTTAAAAAATCTTCATCTTATTGGAACCAGTGAGATGATGGCTCAGCAAGTAAAGGCACTTGCCACCAGTCCTGACAACCTGAGTTTAATTCCTAGGACCCACATAGTGGGAGAAGAGAACTAACATTCTTAAACTGTCTTCTCATTTCCACAATGCACAGGCGCACATCTACACATACACACACACAGGCACACACTAAAGAAAACGTAGCACAAAAGTTTTAAACTTAAATTTGATCTACTACTCTTTAACTTTAGAAAGATAAAACCAAGAAGTTTTGCACCTTACATATAAAATGGTGCAAAAATATTAAAAAAAAAAAAAATACCCTACCTAGTTTAGTTATTGGTCAATACTCTACTTTTAAATGTGAAATGTTTGTTCTAAAATATTTAAGTTATAAGTAGTGTTACCACATAGTACCAAGATGTGGCCCTTTCTGTGTGTTTGAATGCATTAGGAACGCATTAAAGTTCCATAATCAGGACATAAAGACTTCAGATCCTATTTTAAAGTACTTTTTAATACAGTAACAAAATCCTTTACATAAAAGTATCTGAGTCTGAGATTAACTAATACTTGACAATATTAGACATTTAAGATTACTTTTCTCTTTGTGTAATGTTTGAAATGTTGTATCTAAAAAGATTTCCCAGTGAGAAAAGAGGACGACAGGACATTCAGCCCATTGACATTGCTTCGTTGGTAAACAGACAAGGCTGTGCTGCAATGCATCCCTCTGAACCCTTCTGTTCATTTGTGTGGAATACACACGCAGCCGCACGCATGCAACTGTAGAGCACCTTTGCTTATTGTAACTCCCAGCCATCTTCTGTCTTCTAAGCAAACAACTGACTTTCCTTAAATCTCCATCAAAAATGTACAGTTCACAATATACTAAAATAACAGTTGAAAACATCGTTCTTCTATGTGATGTCAAAAGACTAGGAGTTTCCAAGGCTTGGCATAGCCTTAATTTGGAGAGCTTGCTCATTTATTAACTTTATTATGTTATCAACATTATCTGTAATTCTAATGCAATGTATAGACTATCAGTTCTCTTACCCAGACACCTATTTTTTTTAGGTCTCTGTGTGGTTTCACCCAAATCAAGCCAAATTCAGTTTTAAATTTTCTATTTGTAAAATTTCCTTGGCAGATAGTTCCAGGAACTTACACCTTAGTGCTTAGCTTCACAGTTCTTCACTTCACGACACCCACCCACCCATCCATGCAAAGCTTCAGCACGGGGGATGCAGCCCAGTGCTGTGTGAGTGCCTGTTGCTCTGCTATGGATGTGTCTCCAACCCCAGTGCTCTCTATATAGCAACTGCTTTGATAGCCCTGGCTCTGCTGAAAAGAAAACCAGAAAACCTCAACTCACCCAGGTGCAACATGCTTCAGGTCAGCATAGCTGTGTAATGTGAAGAATAAATGAAAATGCTACAGAAAACATGGGCTAGCCATAACCTTACTAGACGAGATGATGAGGCCATTTAAGGTGCTTAGCCTTGTGGGTAAATGACATGGATGGCTGCAGATGCAGGCAGCCAGATGGAGGTAAGCTGTGTTAATGACTTGGTTCTGAGACCAGCCCTGTTGCCAGCAACAGTACTTAAAAATCATAGTTAACCTGTGAATAATGTAAAAACCAGTCTACTTTGATTTCTTGTGTACTGGTGTTGTGTTCTTGAGAAGTCTGGTGTACTTGGGAACTGCTAAAAAAAAGAAAAAATTCTCTTTATTTGTAATTTAGTTAGATGCTAAGTCCAGAAAATTATAAACTTCATTTTGTTTACTTGATTTACATAAATACACATGGGACATTTGAGATTTGGTGGCTTGCAATCAAGTTCTTGGTTATACGATACATTTATCTTTACAGTATTGAAGATCAATCTCAGTGGCTCATACATGCCAGGACATTCTGTTGTTGTTGGCTGGACCATTCAGCCTTTTAAAACAAAAATTCCTCCCTGAGATAGGGGCATGTCACATTCTATGAGAACCAGACCTGTAGGGTGTGTGAGTAGGATTGATCCTCAGAAGCCAATTTGTTTTGTATCAAGTCCGGTTCAGTACACGGGTGTGACCAGAGGCAAAGCCAAATGAGTCGTGCACTCTGAGCAGCACATTCAGAATTACCAGTGAGAAAATGCAGAGTAGCTTTCTGTGCCAAGGAAGGTTTCAGAGCCCCACACCTATTGCCAAAACTCAATTTGTTTCCTAGTTACCTGGCTGGTGTGCACAGATCTTAAGTTGCTATAAAGATGCAGTAATAAATTTGTGGTTTTAAACACAGCGTCCGGCCCCAGCTTGCCCCTCTCCTGCTGCAGCTGTGATTGTTCCGCTGCATTTGTCACGATGAACTTTGCATTTCCATCTACCAGGATTTCCACTTGGGAAAGCCGGAGCCTTGGGAGATCTGCAGGGCAGATCGGAACATGAATTCTCCCGTCATGTATTAATATTAACATTAATATTAATATTAATCTGTGGAAGCTTTACATTCTGTGTCTTGTTTAAGTTTCTAAATTAGCCGCTCAACGATCCGATCCGTCTGAGGTCATTTTCTTGTCTCGGGGAGTGAACCCGTGTTGTCTTTTCTTCTGTTTTCCTCCTTTGCTGCAGAGATTAACCATTCCGAGCAGTTGCCCCAGAAGCTTTGCTGAGCTGCTGCATCAGTGTTGGGAAGCCGATGCCAAGGTATGTGCATCATGGCTCACACTTCTGAAACCTCACCTGTTCACTTCTTAGGTTTTAAAACGTGGGGTAGCAACTGAATTACCAGGCTTGAGAGCCCCAGGGTGATGGCAAAGACCCCAGGGTAATGGTTAAGGCCCCAGGGTGATGGCTAAGGCCCCAGGGTGATAGCTAAGGCCCCAGGGTGATGGCTAAGGCCCCAGGGTAATGGCTAAGGCCCCAGGGTGATGGCTAAGGCCCCAGGGTGATAGCTAAGGCCCCAGGGTGATGGCTAAGGCCCCAGGGTGATAGCTAAGGCCCCAGGGTGATGCCTAAGGCCCCAGGGTGATAGCTAAGGCCCAAGAGTGATAGCCAAGGCCCCAGGCTGACACCTCCATGTCTTAATCAAGTGACTGTTATTGACTTTTCTTTTTTTACAGCATTTGTCAGTATTTTGGTCTGGAAAACAATTTTGTTCTTTTGCTTTTAATCACAACCATATACCTTGTTAAAACAACAACAACAAAAACAAAACAAAACAAAAACAAAAACCCAGCTACCACAGTACACACTATATGTGAGACTGTGTTTCAAGTACTTTCCATTAACTCTTGGATATAGAAGTTGATCGCTCTCAACCCTGGCTCACAGATGGAGTCAAGGAGGCACAGGTTCAACGATGGGTCAAGGCATGCGGCCAGTACTAGTGGGGCAGGATGTGAACCCAGAGAGTCTGCCATAGCTCTCTGCCCTCAGCCTCTTCTCTATTGCCTTTCTCTCTAACAGAGGAGCAGAGAGAAGTTTTACTTTGGTAGAATCACAGTGTGTGTCATCCTTGGACAAGTCCAGGGATGTCTTTAAGCTGTCACAATAAAATTGAAGAAATCCCAATCCTAGACTTTCATGGATTTATAACATGTTAGCATGGATAGCCCATCTGCTTTCCCCAGCTTCAAGAAAATATTCTCGGGTGAGCCGTGGTGGCGCCCACCTTGATCTGAGCACTCAGGAGGCAGAAGCAGGTAGATCTCTGTGAGTTTGAGGCCAGCCTTGTCTGCTGTCCTGTTCCAGAACAGCCAGGGATGTTACTGGGTTGTTACACAGAAAAACCCTGTCTCAGAAAAAAAAAAACAAAAACAAAAGCAAAAAATAACAAAAACAAAAACAAAAAACAACCTTCTTGGATACGTACGGAAAGAGTTATGAATATGATAGCTAGCCTTGGATTTGCTTCAAAGTAAAGTGAAGGACAATGGGCAACTATACAGATTTAAACACAATCAGCAGGGATAAGTTTTGAAGCTTAGTCATAGAATAATATAGAGGCGTGTTATATTGTTTTGTGTATGCTTAGATTTTCAGACTAAAGATTATAATTTTAAAATGAGTCTCATAGATTAAACATTAAAACAATTGAGCAATCAAAACTCAAGAAAGAAACAAAAGTCATAATTCAAATTTGTATAATTTTTTTCATGGAAATTGAGGTCTTACTACCTATTCAAATATAGAGGCCTTAAAAAGTAACAAAGAGACATAATAATATAGAATTCTTCCATAATTTATATCCATTTCCAGTGAGAGCCCCAGGAATGAACGGTGATGATATGTCTGTTCTTGGGCAATGGGCATCTTTAGTGGAAATGGCTTAGAGACAATGTGAGCGTGGGGACAGAATCCATGTTGATTCATACACAATATTACTGGCATGTTGTCTTACACTGAGGGCAAAATACAGCGACACAGCAGCAAGAGCCTGTGTTGGGGAGCCTCCCAGCCATGTGCCTTGCTCCCATGGCGAGGAAGACTCGCTTACACGGTCTCCCCGGCCATGCGCATCCTGCCTTGGCCCTGGCATCCAGCAGACTTCTGTCAGCCTCTTGTTAGGTGGAGCTCCATATAACTTAGGGTTCTTTTTCTTTCTTTCTTTCTTTCTTTTTTTTGTTTTGTTTTGTTTTGTTTTGTTTTGTTTTTGAGACAGGGTTTCTCTGTATAGCCCTGGCTGTCCTGGAATTCACTCTGTAGACCAGGCTGGCCTTGAACTCAGAAATCCACCTGCCTCTGCCTCCCAAGTGCTGGGATTAAAGGCATGTGCCACCACTGCCCGGCTAGGGTTCTTTTCTTAAAGCATGTGACATTGTGATTGTTACTATTTTCATTAGTTCACTGACAGCATTGCAAGAGGTTGGGCACTCCTTTCTACCTCTCTGCTTTAGGGCCTCTTACTTTCAGTATGTGATTTCTTTTTCCAGAATAAGGGGTTCCAATAATTGAGCATTAAGAGAAATGTGCATTAATTAAGTTCAACTATAAACAGATGTCTGTACGTTTCTTTTCAAACATGGACTGCTTAAATGATATCACAGTCCCTCTACTTTTGTGTCCATTATAACATACAGTGACTTTAGCAATGTTTTCTCGTTCATGCTTAAAAATTTCACTTGAAGTTATTTCCATTGAACTAGAATAATGCACCCAGATCTCTAGAACTGTAATTATATTTTAGTATGATTTAATTCCTTGGTTGAAAACTTGGTGCTACATTCCTAAGAATGTGCACTTAAATGATAATATAATCACATCGAATAGCAGGGAATTTAAGCCCATAGCAACAGCCATGATGCTGGCATTCCTTTAACATGTAGGGAATTGAATCCTCTTTAGAACCAAAAAATCTTGTGTTACAGCCCATGAAGTATAAAGTAAGTTTGAAACAGATTATTGTTTTCTACATTCATGACATTTTATTCTGATAAAAGTACTGCAGGCCACTGTGTTTGGTTTGATCAGAGAGTAGCTGCAGCTCAGTCCTCGTGCCGGCACAGCATCCCTGAGCATGCTCTCTCCAGCAATATTCCACTAAGCCCAGACTTGATGCGTTTAAAACATCAAGTCTTTTATCTCATAGAGTATGATACCAATTCCTACCTAATTCTCAGCAATAGAAAGTAGATGCAAGAACCAGACCCCAGTGAATTTTCTGACATTTTCATCCCCTGGCTCAGAGTTGGGACCAGTCTTTCTGTACAGAGAGCAACAGTCAGTTGGAGAATTTTATTTCCTGTTTTGGACTTTAGACTTTAGAATATTAACACTTAGATCACAATATTCAGTTTCCCTCTAGGACTAGTGTTCTTTTACAGTGTGGGAAGACATATAGGGAAAACCTGATATTGTCAAAGTAATAGTATGTCCTGGTGGCCTAAATCATGTGCTCAAAATATTCTATTGGAGTTGGAAATATAGCTTAGCTGGTTGAGTGTGAAGTAGAGGAAGAGAATTACAAGTTCGCACAGTAAGTCCAAGACTAGCTTGGGATATTCAAAACCCTGTCTCAAAAATGTGTGTGTGTGTGTGTGTGTGTATGTGAGTGTGTGTGTGTGTGTGTATTAAAAACCCTGTCTCGAAAATGTGTGTGTGTGTGTACATATACATACATATACGTGTATACATACACCCATATATGTATATAAATGAGAACAAGAAAAGAAAGATGAGCATTGGTTTATCTTAAAATGGCATCTCTAAAGCTGAGAATTATATAGGAATTGGTATCATTCTCTGTGAGATAAAAGATTTGAAGTTTAAAAGCGTAACCCAGGTTCTGTGAGCAGCTTCCTATGTAAGGCTGGATAACTTACACCTTTCTAGTTGTCCTATGTATAAAATGGAAATAGCAAATAGAGATGTAATATATAAAGATGCTTAATAAGAGGCCTTGGCTGTGACTTCTTTTCAAGATAAGTAATCTGTTTGTGACACTCTCAAGACACCTAGGTCCTTCAGAGGAGCATCCCCAGATCCTACACAGTGACACCAGACAGCACACCTGAGACCATTACTACAGAATTTCATTGTTGTTGGGGGCGGGGTATCTATTTTGCCTGGGCTGGTTTTGAATTTCTGTGCTCCAGTAATCCTCCTGGCTCAGCCCCCCAAACATCTAGGACTACTGAAATATACCACTGCAGCCAGCTATGCCTGCATTTTAAATGCTCATTCTGACAATGTATGAGAGTAGGGTTTAACTGTGATAGTAAGATTTTTTTTTTAAGGGATGCTTGTCACCTGAGTACAAAGGAGTTTAATTTTATTTCAAGAATACTTAAATGTAGGAGAAAATGAGTCTTTAATAGTTCATTGAGTTGGCTGGGAATGCAACTCGGTTGGGAGAATGCTTGGCTAGTATGCACAAGATCCTGGGTCCATTTCCCTGCGCTGCATAAACTAGGTGTGTTATATAGCCCAGCACTTGGGAAGTAGAAGGAAGATCAGGAATTCAGGGGCATCCTCGGCTACACAGAGTTGAAGGGCTAGCCTGGGTCCCTGAGCCAGGTCTTTGATGAAAAAAAAAATCATTAGCCCTGTTGCTGCTTTTCCTTGCAAAATGAAGATTCTGCATTTCCTGCATTTATTTTATAGTCTTTTCTTGTGCAAAGTTACACCTTTTTTTTTTTTTTTCATTTAAAACCTGACACATGGTGGGAGACAGGAAGATCGGAACAAAGTTTTTAAAAATAGATTTGTTTACATGTACACTGTTTAAAGATTTTTCCTTTGTTTATCAGTAACATTTAACTATGCTTTCTTACATACACACACACATACAGACATACACATAGGCACACATACACACACATACACTATCTGTCTATGCACACATGTGTGTATGCCCTCGAGATAAATGAAGACAGAAGTCAATAAATATCCTAGTTTTACATTTCTGAGATATGGGGAAAGAGCTTTTCTTAATAATGTCAAAAGCGCCAGGTCCTGAGAGCAAGCCACCTCAACATTGTTCCTTCCTGTTTTTGTGCTCCTAAATTAAAATGCGTGTTTTAATTGCTGTAGCTGTAATTTGTTCTGAAATGGTGTAATTATGAGGCACAGTGAGGAGAGAATGTGCATCATCCTTTTATTATCATTCTCCATTTTTGTTTTAACCTTTTGTCTGAGCCTTGGCTGGAGAGGAAGGAGGTGAGCGCAGATGGGGCCTGCTAAGAGACAGCCCGGGTGAGCTTTCTCGGGAGCTGCCTTCAGAGCCATGGGGTAAACCTTAAGAACAATGACATCATTCTGGCTTTTAGGTTTTTTTGGTTTTTTTTAGACCAACTGATTTGAGATGTTTTATTAGTTCCAGTGGAATGGTAAACAGATATTGCCTACCCACACACATTTTATAAATTCAAAACAAAAGAGAAACCTTGGCAGTAAAGAGCAGAAGAGTACTTTGACCAGGTCTACCACACAGGCACATCTTTAATGACGGAGCTCTTGGTCATACTTCAAAGTAAGACTCCATACCTCTCTCCGTACATACAAACAAGTACTTGTTATCCCAACCTGATGCTGCATGATTAAAAAAAAAAAAATCAATCTATGCGTCTATCCCCGTGGATAACTAATTGAGGGTAGAGACTATGGCTCCTGGCACCTGGTAGTCTGCTGGTCTTACACAGGAAGTCAGAACCCTCCCGTGTTGCCTGCACTTTCTCCTCTATCATTCCTCGAGTCTCATGGTAGTTCCTGCTTCTCTTTTTTCAGAAACGGCCATCGTTCAAGCAAATCATTTCAATCCTGGAGTCTATGTCAAATGACACGAACCTTCCTGACCAGTGTAACTCATTTTTACACAACAAGGCGGAATGGAGGTGGGTAGCTCCAGCACATGCCCCAGTCTAAGGCTGAGGAGAACCAGACAGCTGATGGACAGTCCTGATGTCTAAGCAACAAAGGCCATTTCCAGACCCTTCTCTGTACACAGTCTGTGTTAAGAAGCTTTGGCCTCTTTGCAGAAAAACAAAACAAAACAAAACAAATAACAACATCTTTTTTAAAAAATGTGTATGCATAGTGTTAGCCTTGCATGTGTAGAACACTGTATCCGCTAGCGCAGGGAGTGGGAAACCCATAAAACATGTTAGATGTTATAAATCCTAGCAAAACGAATGAGTAAAGAGAGAACCAGATTGTGTGAGTGGAAAAAACAAGTCCAAGATGAAACAGTTGGACCAGGTCGAATGACGCAGGGAATATAAATAGCATGTTTGGGAGCTGGACACTGCTCCTCCCCTGACTCAGCGGCGATTTGAAGTAACTTTATCCCAGCTCCTGAAATCCATGGCAGGAGCGCGACACCCTACGCCATCTGCTGGTGCTAAGGCAGTACTGCATGCACTGGCTCTTGCCGTCTGTTGGTACACATGACTGGGGGCCTAGTTGATTGATTATTTTTACCTATTTATTTTCATTCCTTTGAAACAGCTGTCTAGGGCCATTGACTTTCATGATTTTTTTCCTTAGCAATATAAAATTAATGCAGTGAGCTCCCAGCTAGATATGAGGGCTTGTTTTTTTGGTTTTTTTTTTTTGTTGTTGTTGTTCTTGTTTTTTGTTCTAAAATAACCTAACAAAACCTTGTTTCCTACAGTAACGTGTGTGTAATCAGACCACTTCCCCTCAAACTCCATATGTGTGTCTCATTGCTCTTCAGACAAAGACAGAAATACTCCCCAGAGGCCCAGGTCTCCCTCACCAGACCCTCTCCATGCAGTCTCCTTTTTATAGACACCCTGTTTCAGTTGCACATTCCTCCTGCCCCTCCTCCTCCGGCTCCCATTAGCCGCCCAGGCAGCTGGTGACCTTGTATTTCTGGCCAGGTCAGTTCCCCCGAGCTCCAGGGATCACTGCATGGATGTGTCTCACGACTGGAGTACCGGAAAGTCCAACAACGGCTCTGTGTCTCCCTCTCCTCCAATAGTAATTGCTCAGTAAACATATGATGAAGAGAGGAAGGAGGGAGGGAGGGAGGGACAGAAGAGGGGAGAGAGAGAAGGAAGGAGGGAGGGAGGGAGGGACAGAAGAGGGGA
>NW_022196897.1:59231215-59277084 GCF_008632895.1 Mastomys coucha
AGGGAGGGAGGGACAGAAGAGGGGAGGGAGAGAAGGAAGGAGGCAATCAGAGAGCATGACTGTGGTGGTAGAAACCCTGCTCTTGCCCTGGAAGATAAACCTGTACCCAGTGCATTTGCCTAGGCAGTCTACTTCTAGTCAGTCTTTCGACCTCCCTTGGCTAATGCTGCTGTAGGAGCTGGACCACAGTGATTAGTACGATGTCCCCAGACACATAACACTGTCTGCAGCAGCCTCAAAAACACCTGTGTCAAAATGCTAATATGAGAATACAGAACACAAACATCCGCATTCCGCCCTGACAAGCCACGCGACAGAGAAGGAATGGCTAAGGGAGCGTTAGCAATGAAACCTGATCCAACCTGAATGTATAATACAGGGTTTCCCTGAGGAAACGCTATTTGATCTGTTATCCAAAGGATTAGAGGGATTTTAAAACTGTGAGTATCAGTGTATTTGAGTTAGGGTTCTCTAGGTGTGCCAACAATGAAAACAAAGCAAAGTTACTAAATTTTCTGCAAAAAACTTGAAATTCCCCATAGCCAAAACCAATACCCATCCTAAATAAGTTTACTAGAGAAACATCATTCAGCTATAACTTTCTTCCCTAGAGTGGTAAGACTGGAGCATCTCAGCTATTTTGTGTCTTTGTGTGTTTACGTGCACGGTGGGTTTATATTCATGTGTGTGTGCATGGGGGTGTTATATGCACATGTGTATGCAGGTGCAGGTGCAGATGCACACACATGTGTACAGAAACAGAGGAAGGACCTGGGTTTATATTCATATGTGTGTTCATGGGGGTGCTATATGCACGTGTATATGCATGTGCACACATGTGCGTGCAGAAACAGAGGGAAGACCTGCTCTATCACACTCTTGTTCCTTGAACCAGGAGACAGGCTATGGCCGGCAAGTCCCAGTGACCCTCGTGTCTCTGCCTGGCACAGACAATGCTGTGACTACAACAAGCACCATCATGCCCAGCTGTGTATGTGTGTGCCAGGATCCCAACCCAGGTCCTCATGTTTGTGTATCGTACGCCCTACCCAGAGAACCATCTCTCTATTTCACTCTTAAAAATTATTAGGGACCCCAAGAAATTTTTTGTTTAAATGAGTCATATTTGGTAATATTTACTACATTAAAAATAGAACTGGGAAAAAATTAAAATGTATTTATTAATTTATGTTAAAAAAATAGCAAATGCACGCTGCTGAAAAGATGGCTCAGCAGCTAAGAGCACTTGCTCCTCCTTCCGATGACTGCAATTAGTTCCCAGCATCCACATCTGGAGGCTTAGGGCACACTGGCTCTCCGCCTCCAGGCTAGGCATTGCCTTCTTTTGGTCTCTTTGCGACCCCACCCACATGCATGCATGAGCAAATAGAGAGGCACGTAGATACAAATAAAAACAAGTCTTTTCAAAAATAATAATAAATTCTGCCTCTGGCTTCAGCCCACATCCTATATGCTATAAAACATCAGGAAAACATGTTTTTCTGAGAGAATGAGGGTGAAAAAACCAGCTCTGTCATGCTGCCATTTGTCACGGTGCCATCTGGCATGATGTGATCTTGAAAACCAGTTAGGTCTCAAGAATTCTCTGAGTAGCTCTTCTGGTCCCCCAACCATGCTGCAATTCCTACCTTCCAAGAACCATTTTAGTTCTAAACAGTATTCTAATGAGAGCAGATTTCACAAAAAGAAATCTACTAGTGTTGTCATCAAGTAAAATAGTGATATTGGTGAGAATGTGGGGAAAGAGACCCTTCACTGCTGGTGGATAGTAAACTTGTGCCACCGCTGTGCAAATCAAGTTGACTCCTCAAAGAGAGAAAATTTAAACTTCCATACGACTCAGCCATACTCCTCAGTGTTCCATTGCTGTGAAGAGGCACAGTGACCACAGCAACTCCTATAAAAGAAAGCATTTAACTGGGGCTGGCTTGCAGTTTGAAGGTTTAGCCTGTTCTCGTCATGGCCAGGAGCAAGACAGAAGACAGGCAGACACGATGTTAGAGAAGTAGCTGAGAGCCCTACATTCTGATCCCCAGAGAGCAGGAAGATAAGCCACTCTATCTGCCTTGGGCTTTTGAAGCCTCAAAGCCCACCCCGTGACACACATCCTCCAACAAGGCTGTACCTCATAATCCTTTCCAAAGTCCCTGGTGACCAAGCATTCAAATAATATGAGCCTATGGAGCCATTCCTATTCAAACCACCACAACACCCAAAGGACAAAGTTAACATATCACTAAGACACTTGCACATCCTTGTGTGTCATGGCACTAGACACAATAGACAGGAAATGGAACCTACCTAAGTGATCATCAGCAGAAAAAAGAAAATGTGGTACAAGGGAATTTCAGACAGTCTTTAATCCCAGCACTTAGGAGGCAGAGGCAGGCAGATTTCTGAGTTTGAGGCCAGCCTGGTCTACAGAGTAAGTTCCAGGACAGCCAGGGCTACACAGAGAAACCCTGTCTCGAAAAACCAAATCAAAAGGAAAAGAAAAAGAAATATGAAATCATGGTGTTTTCAGGAAAATGAATAGAACTGGAAATCATTATGTTAAGTGAAATGTAGATTGACAATCACCACATGTTTTCAGTTATATGAAGAAACTGTGTGTGTGTGTGTGTGTGTGTGTGTGTGTGTGTGTGTGTGTGTGTGTGTGTGAAGCTGGCTCAGTGGGATGTATATGTAACCCCCTGCTGGGCAGGCTGAGACAGGCAGATCCCTGATGTTCACTGACCAACCTAATCAAATCTGTGAGTTCCAAGTTCAAAGAGAGACCCTAGCTCAAAAACTAAGTGGGGAGGGATTAAAGAAAGACCTGACATCAGCCTCTGTTTATAGGCACGCAAATACTTGCGTACGCACACCAGCCGGTGCATACCCACAGGGATGGATGGTAAACCACAGCACCGCACATACACATACACAAAATAAAGCTACATGCGTATTTTTCTATGCACGTATGTGTGGGTTGCAGAACTGAAAAGAGATTCATGGCAGGGAGGAAGAACTTTGAGTGAGGTGGGAAATAGAGAAGGCAACAAATGTGTGGGACGGAGCACAGGCAAGGACTGGTTTAGAGTACGGAGGAGGGAGGTCCACAGGAGTGAAAAACAAGTGAGCACACAGTACAGTGACTCATGAAAATACCAGGACAGAGCGCATTCTTATGTGCGCTAACCTGACAAATAAATTTAAATTAAATAAATTAAATAAATTAAATTAAAAGGAAGTCAAATGGCTAATAAGCACGTGGAAAACCTTCAGTTTTAGCAAACAAGCAAAAGGGAGAAAAACTCATGAGATCTTTCAGAATTCCACGCTATAAAACTAAATAGTGCCAACGGGCTTCCTCATATATTCTTTTATTTATTTATTTATTTATTTATTTATTTATTATTTATTTTGGCTGGACAATTAGATGCCATAAAAATGTACAAATGCTTTGCCCTAGAAGTCCTACGACTATGGCTTTATTACAGGGCAAACCAATGGGAAGGCTTTTACAGAATGTGTGTGGACTTGTTCAGACAACCCCGTTTAGATGCCAAAGCTGGAGACAGAAGTTTGTGTAATATAAGAACTGCTTTCAGAAAAGGTGTCTCCACACCTAGCAGGGTTACATCCCCACCCATGACTTCTAAGCAGTGGACCTGAGAAATAAGCTTAAAATGGAGGCTACAGGCTCCTTTATTTAAAATGGAGGAATTAAAAATAACAGTGCACACTAATGTGTATGCCCATGCGCACTGGAAAGTGCAGCAGAGAGCCAGCAGGTCACAGAGCAAGGGCATTTTCCTATTTGTCATTTTTTTAAAACTTCTCCATTAAGTCTGGATTAATTGAATGATAAACGTAATGTTTAAAATACTTCAAGGTGGAAGCAGGGGGGAGTAGGACATGCCTGTAGACCCACCTACTCAAGAGGCTGAGGCCGAATGAAGGGCCACAAGTTCAAGCCCAGCCTGGGCAACATAGCAGAACCCATCTCAACAGCAAACCTAGACAAAGAAACCCCAGATCTTGAAGATGGGAAATGAAGAGAGCTGGTACTAAAGAATGGGAGGAAGGTACCCTGGTCAGTAAGGGGGCACCATTTCTCAGGGGCATTCTTGAGGCCTCTCGGGAGCTGTTAGCTCTGCTCACATCGTGTGTCACACCTAACTCTCACCTCAAACTAGTTTGAGGCAGCAGAGCTGTAGTAACTGAACTTGACAACTGGTTAAAGGTCCAGTGTTTAAAATACTAGTAATCGGTTATTGTTCCTTGGTTTCCTACAGGTGCCCCTGCTTCCTTCGGTTATCTTTTTTATCCCCATAGCAGCCCCAGTCATGTCTCAGGAGCTAACCTGAGTCCTCTGCAGCTTGGGTAGCTTCCCTGGGCTCACACTGGACTGCAGCGGAGCCAGAATGCGGCCCACTAATATGCAGCATTCTTTTTACCAGATTTCTTTCTTCCTCAGAAGCAAATTGCAGGGTTATCAATCAAGTGAAAACCTGCCATTCAGTGTGCCACATTGCAGAGAGAATGTCATGGGTTTTCAGACCACCTCGTAGTTCAAAGGACAGGACATTCAGCTGCTGCTTCCTTTGCCCCAACTTTTATCAGGGCTCAAAGACTGTCAGCAAATGAGAGTCACCATGAAGTGTGAGCCCAGGCTTGCTGGGATACTTGCAAATTATGGCTGCCTGCCCAAGCTTTCTCTTCACTTGGGTGGATGAACCATCTAATTTAGAAAATTAAGTGATCCCAAAAATTCTCTGTAAAACTAGCTTACTAAAGGCCACTTAAACAGTATAAGGATCAACCTAACCCCGGGCTTCTCCTCCCCCTGATGTCCGAGCAGTTGGAGCAGAACTGGGTCCCAACACTTCTGCTTTCTGTTGTTATGTGACCACATAAACCTGCAGCAGTGTACATGAACGAGCTAAGAGGCTGAAATGGAGCATTCAGGTTTTACCTGTTAGCAAAACACTTTTGTTAATCGTTTTTCCATAGCAGCCAAAACACTGTCACTATGACGTGCCTTTTGAGAACAAAAAGCAGAGATCAAAAATGGATTCTTTGCAATTTGGGTATGAGGACCCATCACGTGTTTGCACCACAACTTTAATACATTTCTACTTACTGTGTAATATAGAAGACATGTGGCCGATTCTTCAGTTTGACCTGTAAGTCTACAGTGATTCTGTTTAATGAAAGAATAGTTACAGTTCGTTTCCTGAAAGTTGATATTAGTTGAAGCCAACCTTGGCTGGATTTGGTTTAAGAGAACCAGTTTTCAACAACTAGAGTTTTAGAATTGGAAGGTGCATCAACAGATGCACAAAGCAAAGGCAGCAACAAGGTTGGTGGGAGGGGGATGCCTTTTCACATCCTCAGGTTTGCGTCACTCTCTCATGGCATTCAAGAGGGAGCAGTGCTGGGACTCTGGGCCTGCAGGACAGATTGAGGAGGCTCATCTTCCCAGTTGGTAGGTTTCTATCACAGCCTTCAGCTTACTTAACTGTTGATCTGTTTTCCACAAGGGCTCAAAATTACAGTGGGCTCCCTGAGCCAGAATTTAAGATGAGACCTTGGATTTAATTACACGCAAAACAGACTGTGCTGGTCATTCATTCTGACTGAAAGGAGCAAGCTCCAGTGGGATCAGTCCCATTGGCAGGAGAGTTAGGACAAGCTTATCAAGTGTCACACAGACAAGTGGCCCAGGTCATCCCACCACCAAGTATGCCCACCTTGGTGACCTACTTGCCACCCAGTGACCCTCTCAATGGCTCAAAGTGGCTCATTCTTTTTTGTCATGAAAGTTCACTATAAGGAGTTCCGCACCGAGTTTTTCTCTTCAATCCTCCATTTAAAACAAACTAGTTCATGAATTGGCATAATATTTTTGTCAGAAATATTAAGGATTAAACTTGGATTTTTACGATAAAGTCATAATTCTAAAAGATTTCTGTTTTTGTGAGTTTTCTGTACCGTGACTTATTGTCCCTTCATGCTTTCTCACATGGCACCCATAAAAGGGACCGGGGTATACAGAAGCTGCGCTGAAACCTTCCCATGCTGAGGGGCTCTTCATATACGCAGCAAGAGAAACTTTAGGGTCAAATGCAGACCCACCTCCAAGCTGCCCCTCGAGTTATGCAGCTCAGCATTCATCCATAGGAGTAGACTGAGATGGCCGTGTATTCTGTCCTTCCCTGGACACCCAAGGACAGGGTATCTCCAGCAACTGAGCTCTGGGGTGCATGCCTTCGCTCCACATCACTGTCTCACCGTGAAGATAGAATGTGTAGTACAGGCTTGTCTCAGCACCTCCCCAGAAAGTCCTGTCAGGACAGCAGAGGTGCTGCCCTTTAGCCATCCCATCTTCCTTCCTGAGTGCCTCTCTACATGTCACACACACACACACACACACACACACACACACACACACACACACACACACACCATGCCCTTTCATCTCTCATTACATGGCTCATGGCTCATATGCAAACTCTTCAGAAACTCAAGGCGGAGAACTTCCAGTTCTCAGAGCATAAATTTAGACATTAACATTGTGACAGCCCTGAAAGAGGAAAAGTTTGTGCCCAGACATCTTGCCAGCTTCAGTTTCTGTAAGGAACAGTTTCTATTACTGGGCAGAGTGTCCTGAGTGGCCTAGCCAGGAGGGAAAGAACTTCCTTTAAAAGTATAGAGTTTAAAAGAGACTCAGAATTTCTCTGGACAAGTATTCCGTGCTTGCTAGATTATAAAAAATTAATTGTATGGGGTCCCTCTGTGTTGGGAAGGGTGGAGGGGTGGGCACCTTTATGTGTTTCTTGTACTTTTTCTTTAGCTTTTTTTCTTCTGTTTGTTTGTTTTAGTCGTAGTCCAGCTTGCTTGTTTTTTTTTTATCGTATCTTATTTTACAATCATTCTAGATGCCTGTTTATTTTCTGAGGAGACATAGAAAAGATGTGAACTTGGTTGAGGTGGGGAAATCTCAGAGGAGTTAGGGAGAAGAGAAACCACAATCAGAATATGTTGTATGAAAAAATGTCTATTTTCAGTAAAAGAAAAATGGAGGAAAAAATTGCCTGTGTTTGTTAAATAGTGGAAGAAACCAGGCCTCACCCAGCCGGCCACTCACGTGCTTTCTCTATGGTAGCCTTAGGCATCTATGTTTTATTGTTTTCAGCAAGCAGGCCCAGGAATTCTCAGGATGAAGCACATTGTAGAGCCCTGACATCTTAAACTGACATCCCTTCAGCCAAAGAAATCCCAGGTTACTGAGCCTCACTGAGCCACTCAGTGGGCAAGAGTGTCAGCCCCGTAGTTCCCTCTGCATATTATACAACCTAGTGTCATTTTCCCATCCATTTCTTGGGGCTGTTTTGGGAGTAAAATGAGAGACCATGTGACCATGCTTTGTGAGCCTTAAAGCTTCTTAAACTGTAAGGAAGAACTAAATGGCTAGCCGCTCCCAACTAGTGCGACCTGGGTCACTCTTCAGTGCTTGGTTAAAATGCTCTGAGTTGGGTTTTCCCAACTAGAAATCACCTGCTGGTTTTGAAGGCTAAGAAAGTGCCCTGCCGCTATGGCCGATTCCCGGCCAATTTCAAAGGCCACACCCTAGCTTTTTATCTGGTTAGCACTCCAATGGACCCACTGAGCACCCAGGCCGGGCAGTAGTGGAGACTCACTGAGTTCTCTCTCCCCGCAGGTGTGAAATTGAGGCAACCCTTGAGCGGCTGAAGAAACTAGAGCGCGATCTCAGCTTTAAAGAGCAGGAGCTCAAAGAACGAGAGAGACGCCTGAAGATGTGGGAGCAGAAGCTGACCGAGCAGTCCAACACCCCGGTGAGTACGCCACCTAGTGGCTTCCCGCGGCACTCCTCAGCCTTCGGGATGCTTCAGCATGCATGCTGAGCAAGGCGCAGCATGGCCACTCTCCTCCACAACCCCAACTCTTCCCTGCTGTGTGCCTGAGCACTAAAGGCCTTCATTGGTAGTAAGAAGTATGAACCACCAAATGCCAGAGATTTAAAAGAAGAAAAAAAAACTATTTAAAAGAAAATTCTTCCTTCTGGGTCTTTCCTTAAGAACTGTTATTTAAGAATTGCATTTATTTGTATGTTAAAGTTTACAAGAGAAAAATCTAATATGTTTTAGACCATCTCTTAGGCCCTCAGAACCCTGAGGGAATGCCCTTAGAGGCCACCAGTAATTAATAACTAATTGCAAGGCAGCCAGGAATGCCTTGGGTGTGTCAGAACTTGAGCACATTTTCTTTCTAAGACTGTGGCCTGCTGACACAGAGATGCCGGGCATTAGTATTCCTTATTGATTTAGTGCCATGAGTATGAGCATCATTACATGGGGAGAAGGCTTCTCCTGAGGCAGGCACCCCACTTGCTCTATCTCTGGGAAGGCTCTTGTTCTTTCCCAAGTCTGGAGAAGCACTGGCCACTCATGCCTTAACCCCGAGCTCAAGCTGCGTGTTAAATCGTGCATCACATTCCATCATCCTTTAGATTTGAAATGAGAGTTACTTTTAGGAATCAATCTAGGATTTTCAGTGGATGATATCTGTCCACTAAAAATCACAAGGAGTGAGAGATTCAAAATAAAATTATTGGCAAATATACCAAGAAAAAAAAAGTTAAGTGCCCTTCATTATGTGTTCCTCAAAGACCTATCTAGACAAGTCTTAACCTCCGTTGAGCAGCCGGTGACAGGTTGCAAAATGTCTTCCAATATCTAAAGAACAAGAGTCCGTCTCCATTTCCAATTCCTGTGGAGACGCAATCTGGCACCCCCTCACTCCAAAAAAAGGAGAGTGCATTTAAATACTACACAGTTACCCTTTTCAAAAGTGACTTTGGTAATCCTAGGAATGCCAAGGTAAGAACTGAATTGCTATACATAAGACTGGCATGAGATATTAAAAGGGTACCTCACTTTTGTTAGCAAGTCCTGTGAATTGAACCAGACTCTCAAAGAAAGGGTTAAAAGGGTTTGGGTGGGGGGAGTTTCCTGTTCAGGCTGAGTTGGTGCCAGCAGGAGGTAGCACTCAGAGCTCTGTGAAAGAGGCTGCTTCTTGCAGGCTGGTGGGAGCAGGAGAGCACAGCCTTTTCCCTACGTCCCATCTGCTGAAGGCTAGGAAGCTGTTTTGTTTTGCTTTTTACGTGCATTGAAACCTTAGCTGTAAAGCACTGCATGGCTCGACTCTTTCTAAATGTCTTAATGTCAAGAAAACTTTCAAAGGCTTATTAGAGTGTGCCTCAGAACCTCGCCTTGGTTTACTGGCATCAGTCTTGCTATGAAATTGTGGGCTGCCTTGCACATATTATTGCTGCTGGGGACACAGTTGTGGGATAAAGGATAATACACTACAGGTGCTTCATAGGTTGTATGCTTGTTTGTTTTAACCCCAGATATCTTGGTTTTGACGAAGTGCTTCGCAGGCCACCACCTAACAGTGGACAGCATGACGCAGTCCCTGCGAGGTCCCCTCCCTTTTTTACTTATGAGGCCAGAGGTTTTTTGTTTATAACACTTGCTTTCAATGTCTCCTCTGCCTAGAGCTGGTGCTTCTAAGGAAAAGGAGTTTGTGCTCAGGTATTTTATAAGCAGCCATTTCCTCAGTCTCTAGTTGGTTTATAACTAGACTGCTGAGAGAAAGAGAAATCTTTTTAAAAGGGGCAAAACGAGGCCTTTTTTATAAGTGGCTTCGTCTTAAATATAACAGTCTAACATTTACATAACTGCATGAGAACACTATCAAATTGATTTCAGGGGTACAATTTTCCCTCCTAAAACTGAAACATTACAGGCACTTGGAAAGATGAGTTCTCTGTGCTAAAGAGGGATAAGGCTTATTTCTAATTATTGTTGCGGCTCGCTGTAAAAAGAAATTTAGAGATAAACTCTTATTTAAGAAATATTTATGGAGCTCTTTAAACCCTAACATAATGTGAGAAGAGACCACGGCAGTCATAAAATAAATAAGCAACAAAGAGTTTCTGTCAATTGAAAAACCAATTTGAGAATGTGAGAAGGGAGTGAAGCCTTAGGGAGTGAGGCTCTGCTCCACCTGTAAGGGTCTGAGGCTAGCCGGGTGGACCACAGGACCTTGATTCTGAGCCCAAAGGGCCGAAATTCTCTTCCAATAGAATGAGCTGGCTTTTGAAAACTTATCTCCAACAGTAACTTAAATTAGAAAATTAGGCCATCAAGATGGCTCTGTCACTAATAGCACTTGCCAAACAAGCCTAATATCCCGAGTCCAGAGAACCTAAAGAGATAGGAGAGAACTAATTCCCAAAAGTTGTCCTCTGATGGCTAAACATACACCTGTGGCATGCATGTGCCTGCAACAATAATAGATGTGGGTTTTTTTTAATCTTAAAATTTAAAAAGATAGTAAATATTCTGTACCTTCACACCCAGAATGTAAAATTCATCCAAGAGTTCCAGTATTTGTGCATTATTTGTGAAAAGCATGAACCTTTATTTGCTTTATCCTCAGAAGATATAAAACCATTATTCTTACACCCTGACCATTTTACCATGAAAGAAGTAGGAGCTATGGCTTAGGTAGGCTGTGAAAGTAATTGCTGCCTAAGAAAGAAAGTGAATTATCACCACTGTGACAATATCAGAAAGACCTCATATAGACAAGTCCCGCTGGAAGGAGACTTGGTGCAGCCAGGAGCCAGGCTAAGAGCAGTCTCCCACAGTTTCCACAGGTTCACCAAAACTGACTTAAAGACAGGAGCTCAAATTTACTCCCAAGTGAATTATGTAATAACATGAATTAAACTAAACAGTGCCAGATCTGGCCCGAGTCACTAATAAACGGAAGCAAGTAAAGTCCTCTTCAGAGTATGCTCAAAGCACTGTCCCAGGGAAAGTAGAGTCAACCACATTCCCCAACTGCACGCATACACACAGATATGCACATGCACACACAGGTACACATGCATGAGAGTGCACACACACCTGCAGCCAAACTGCTTTTATCCTTCCTCTGCACTCTTCCTTGGAACGGGGTTTCTGAAATTTTTTTTTTCACTTGAGATTTAATCTCTGCTTCATCTCTTCCTTTTTTAAATTAATATAATGGTTAATCAAATGTTTCTGTATGGAAATGAAATTGGGAAAAATTAAGAGACATCCTAAAATCTATTTTAAGCACAGCAAGAACTTAACCCTGGCACCTTCCTGTCCGTCTGCAATCGGGCTCAGACGGTGCCCCGTGAGCTTTCATTATGATTTACCCTGTCACTTATAACTTACGGCTGATATGCTGGTGCCCGATCTGCCACTGAAAAGTCCTCATCATTCATCTGCTGCGTAGCACCAACTAATTTTGTGGTATCTGTCCCCTGACTTAAATTGGTACTAATTTCTCTTTTCACTTCTGTCCTTTCTTCCCCTTTGATAGCTTCTCTTGCCTCTCTCTGCAAGAATGTCTGAGGAGTCTTACTTTGAATCTAAAACAGAGGAGTCAAACAGTGCAGAGATGTCATGCCAGATCACTGCAGCAAGTAACGGGGAGGGCCATGGCATGAACCCAAGTCTGCAGGCCATGATGCTCATGGGCTTTGGGGATGTCTTCTCAATGAACAAAGCAGGAGCTGTGCTGCATTCTGGGATGCAGATAAACATGCAAGCCAAGCAGAATTCATCCAAAACCACATGTAAGAGGAGAGGGAAGAAAGTCAACATGGCCTTGGGGTTCAGTGACTTTGACTTGTCAGAAGGTGACAATGATGACGATGATGGTGATGATGGTGAGGAGAATGACGTGGATAATAGTGAATGACGGCAGAAAGGAATAAGGTTAAAAATGTTTTATTTTTTTTTGTTTTGTTTTGTTTTTAGAAGAACAGAAGAAATGTGTTATCTCAGTCTGTGCAAAAAAGCAGCATAGGGAGGCAGAGCCCCCAGCACTGCATCGTAGGCCGAGCTCATTTAGGGCGGTTTCCTCATCAGTGTGACTTTGCTTTTGCAGAAAAGGGCGGGAAATTAAGCTAAAGGCATATTTATCAGCGAGTGCGGTGCCTGGTTATAGAAATATGTGATTACACACATATGTTCCTGAGCTAATGACATTTGGGCTTTTTCTTTTTAAAGCACATGCTTTGTAGTTTGTATTTGACTGTATTTGATCCTTTCACTCAGTCGGTTAAGAAAATGTCCATTGCGAGCAAGCACTCTGCTCCTGACTCTGCTCTGACACTCGATTCTTCCCCAGCATACCAAGGTTTCTTCCTTGTACGGCACATCCTAATGGCAGAAGTGATTGGCAACTATAAAATCCAGGAAAAAAAAAAAGAAAGAAAGAAACATGAGGAGAGATGAAAGAAGGTTATAACAAAATGCATCTTCAGAAATAGCTAAATGGCAAGAATTTTCAATGCCAAACAGCACACAGCTCCTCAAAGTAAAACCCGAGTGATGTTCTCAGTAGTAACATTTGAAGGAGAAATACTCTGGTTTGAAGCAGGCTGCAGACGACATTACAAGCTTGCATCCCCCGTGCTGGCTGGAAGCATCCTAACAAGAGCACACTGTCACCCTAGGCTTAGCTTGTCCCTTACACAGAAGCACATGATCCCAAAGGGACGTGTCTAGTCATGGACAGGATGAGCACGAGTCTGCTCTCTACATGTGATAAAGGTACTCTGTTTCTTTGTTTTCCAGGGGTGCATAATAACACAACTAGATTTTAATCTATGTGTAGGGAGAAAAAAAAACACTCTAAATAGGAAAGATAAATTATCCTTCTTAGACACAAGTACATTCTGAAGGGGTCTTTTTTTTATATGTAGCCTCCCCCAACACAGCCACTTTCTTTTCTTTTTACTGTTCTCTATTATGCTGGTTAGAGAAATGGATTCAGCTACCACTTACTATGAAGGCGAGGCTCCCCAGAGACCCTCTAAGAAGACTAGCACTAGCAGCCAAAACTTTATTTAAACTATAAACTCGTATAAAAATTACAACTAGATAAAGTTAAAGCAAAAGTTTTTTTATCAATCTAACTCAGAAATTGGTGTCATCCATTTGACAATGAAAGTTAAATATTTTTGGTGGGCTTTTTTATCTAGAAGCTATAGCATCAGGTGGGCATGGTAGCTTGTGTCCATAATCCTGGCCCTCGGAGGCTGAGGCGGGACAATAGTGGGTTTAGTATTAGCTATGTCGCAAGACTATGTATGAGCAACGTTGCAAGACTCTATCTCAAGAAAGGACTAGGCATCATCTACTGTTGTTTCTAAGTCTGTTTGGTCATGAAGTCTTTTGGAATCTGAGATAGAACAGGCCTCTAATCCTCAGTGCGGACTGAAAAGTAGCATCAAAAATAGAAAACATGCACTACAACTTTATCTGGGAAGAAATAACTAGTGGAATGTTCTGGGTATCTGTTTGCTGTGCAGTCGCAGGTAGACTATTTAATCTCTGAGGCTGTTTACTCTTTGATACCATGACAGGAATGCTAAAGTACTTCAGAGAAAAAGGTTCAGAAGGAAAGTATGTAACCATGTAGCATAGCGCCAGGCCACGCCAGGGGCCAGGGAATACCAGCTACAGTTAATTACCAAGTAAAGGAGATACTGAGAAGAAGTAAGTGGGCTCCGTAACCTTCAGGACCACCGCCCTATCTATTGCAAGTGACACTGGCTCAAAAGTATGAAGTTAAAAGTAGATAGCTTTCATGAAAAATAAAGAGAGCAATTCTAAGAATGTAAAATGCACAGTTTAATTCAGTTGCTCTTGGAACCTTTGTGCCATACCAGATCCACACGCGCTGGGTGTTTACAGACAAGTAAAGGCTGCCTAAGAAGACAGGTCCCTCCTCACCTCCATCCTGCTAGAATCCTATGCACATGCGTACTCTAAACATGCAGTCAGGCTGCTCAAACAGAAAGTCTTGGAGGGAGCAGAAGCCTGGCAAGTCCTGATTTCCCAGCATGCCATGAGCACCCGAAGGAGACAGTGGGAGGTTCAGGAGCCTCTTGCACACCTGCCCAGGCAAAAATAAAGTCTCCTGTCCAATAAGCCTTCACTGGGACCCAGTGTCTACCGGATTCTAGAGAACAGCTAGAAAGAACAGCCTTTGCACTCCTGGAGCATGCGTGCTAGTGAGCATCACAGAGTGGTGGGATTCGCTAAGTGTGTGCTGGAAGTTGAAGCAAGGAAGGAAGATGGGACTTGAGGGAGAAGTCTTAAAAGCATGCTCAGGAAAGGCCATCTGTTACATTATGATGTTACAGAGCCCAAGAAGGTGAAGGGACCTCTGCGAGTGGTGAGTTCTGCCCTATATGTAAGAGCATAAACCTCACCACCCACTAATCAATAGTTGGTTTAGAACACATATATGGCCTGGAAATAATGTATTTCCTAAATTAATATCTAATTCATAGTCTATATAAAAATTTTAGTGCATTAAAAACCAGCCAGATAGTGCCAGTAAGGAAAAGTTACTGGATTTTATACCCAGACTAGGTTGACCACCACCCCGGCACATCGCTCTCTCCTCCTAACTGCTGCTGTTTCCTCTTCCTACATTGCACCCATGTTCACAGCTCAGTGCTGTCATGAAGAAACCACAGGACTTAGCATAGAGCAGAACAAGCCTTGTGGAAAAGCTTCCAACCGCTCTATCTAGAACCACAGAATATGCCATTGGGCATTGTACTTCTGCTCAAATTAAGTGTTCATCTAGTGGCTTTAAAATGTGCAAACATACCTGAAACCTGACTCATATAAATAGGACCTCATAGAGTTCTTGGACCTTCTGTAAAAATTACTAGAAAGCTTTAGTTAATTTTATAAGAAATGTCTATTAGCTACATGAAGAATTTCTAATGATGCTAATATAGAAGGTCTAATTCAATTCTTAGATCAGTTTTTGAAATGGCCAGTTATCAGTGTTAGATTTTGTTCCAATGACCTGACTTACAAAAGAACACAATTCAGAAGTTAAAGAAATCCTGAAACACGTAAAGATTCAGAATGAGAATTAGAACTATAGATTACGGTAATAAGTGTTAGATACCTTAAAACATTTCTTTCTTTACTCGTAAAGCTAATACATAGAATTTGGAGACATCCATCTATAGTGGTTCTCAGCTGAGAGGTAAGACGACTTTGGCCAGCCAGCCTTTACTGTAGACTGGTGGCCTCCTGCTTGCCAGGGACAGCCTCACCCTGCAAAGGTTTCTATCCACAATCTCCATAGCATTGTCCTGTCCCCACTGTGAAGCTCGTTAAACCTGACACATCTGCTGCTCCATCTCTAGTTTTCCCCCAAACAAAATCACCCACGCCTTTCCAGAACAATAAAGACACCTTCTACATGTTAGAAGCTGTAGCTTTTTCTCAAATCACTGTTTGTGGAAATGATTTCTTCTTTCCCCACTTAAGGTTGCTAGTCGGAACACTATGACATTATTGCATCCATGAGGGGAGGGGCACTGCCCATTATGGTAACTCCACAACAGCCCTGGCACACTTGCTGTCATTCTGCAGTCATTTAAAGGGAATTTTTCCTAGCTTTTTTTTTAAGCAAAATCACACTTTTGTTTTGTTTTGTTTTTTGTTTTTGTTTTTGTTTTTTTGAGACAGGGTTTCTCTGTGTAGCCCTGGCTGTCCTGGAACTCACTCTGTAGACCAGGCTGGCCTCGAACTCAGAAATCCGCCTGCCTCGCAAAATCACATTTTAATGTTTCATAGATAGCCAGTGGGATAAGGTCAAGGACACCCAGCACACTGCTTTTGATGCTCTGAAAATGCTGGAGACTATTGGTGGTTTTTAACCAGTGACTTTTATTTTTAACATGCAGTGAACTTTGAACACCAGCTGAGGTATTCACACTTGATCCCCATTGAATTCAAAGTGACTAGGGGAAGGGGTGCCATCTAGGAGAGACTCGGACCCATTTCCCTGCCAGTTACCATGCATACATAGAACTTTAGTTTTCATTAGTGTGCCAAGAACTTTATGAAAGATGGCCTTAAAACCTAGCCTGAGTTAAATACCAATACTTTAAAAACTATTTTTGTCACGCTAGACTTGGTTAGCCTTGTGAGACTAGTTGAGGCTCGCTGTACCACAGCACACAGTAAGGCATAATTCTTTCTATAATCAGGCACCTTCTGCTGCTTGCAAGTAAGATCCTTTTCCTGTGTAGACACTGCAGCGGAGGCTCCACTCTGCTGGACGTAGCGAAGCCCGACAGCTGTCGGCATAGCATTCTGTGGTTGCAAAATGAATGTCTATCAGGAAATCCGGGACAGGCCATGTTTTCTCAGACCCCAGCTTTATGGGCACTCTGCTGCTTGTGTGTGTGAGAAACTTTCTGGCATGTGGATAATTATTTCAAACTAGAGTTCAGGCACCGATACAACTGTTTTATAGCGTGTGCAGAATACTCTCGGTTCCGACATGACACATTGCTTCTGCACTCTGAAAACCTGCTGTCAGAAAACATTTCTATCCTTGGAGTGTGAGCTTTCAGTGGGAGGCTTCATCACTGTGTTTGCATAACAGTCTTCTCCCTCCACTCTGTTGCCTGTGTTATTCCGAGCAAGTCTTATGCCAAATGCCATGTACGATGTCTGTATGGAAGATTAAACTGCTCTCCTATGTGGTAAGGCTCTTTAGTTGCTGACTTCATAGTTGGAATCTGATATGCCAGCACCGAGTCCACGATGTATTCAGAAATCCAAGTTGGCGTCGCACATTTCATTCTGATGTGAACTTTTCTCCGCTTTCCTTTGTTCTAAGACTCCATTTTGCAATAAACGTTTTGACAGTAAATCCCTTTGTTATGTGTCGCTGTGTACATAAGATCTTTGTTAGACTGGATTCCCAACATCCTTTGAAGAAATCAGTGTCACACACATGCACACGAGTGCTTTTCTCTCCTCAAGTCTGGTGGAGTATAAATAATGGATTACTAAAGTGAAGGGGCAGTCATGAGGGACTGGTTTTTTTTTTTTCTTATCCCCAAAGAAAACAGGAAGGCTTAGAAGTCATCTGCAGCAGATGCACTGATATGTTAACAAGGTACAGAAAACATGAAGGAGATGGGGACCCTCTGCGTGGCTGCAGATCATTAACTCTTATCCCCTGTCTTGCCAAATTCAAACCGTCTTGCTGCAGCGCCTGGTTCCAGCCCCCCTCTCACTGATCTTTGCAGCATCTGCAGACTCCTGCTGGAGGGAGCATGAGGCAGAGTTCAGGCTCTTCCCTGTGGCATAGTGTTGATGAGCCAGCCCTGGCAGCAAGAACTCTGCTCTCCTTTGTACATTAAAGCTGAAGATGTTGGTTATTTTTCATTTGCAGTCTTGATTCAAGAAATACTTATTTCTCAATTTTGTTTAACACAACATTTGGAAATTATATAGAAGTAGAACCATGTACACACACACACACACACACACACACACACACACTTAGTTGGAAATTATGTAGAAGTCAAAACGACACACTCACAGGCATACACAAACATGCATGCATGGGGACACACACACACACACACAAACAATGCCACACCACACCATACCACACCACACCACACCACATCACACTCACACATGCACTGATATGCTGTAAAGACCAGCTATAATAGTATATTGCTGTCTCTTACTCCACATTTGTGTCCGTAATGGGCAAAGACGATGGCATGTTTCTGCAGCTGTGTCCAGCTGCCCTTTGAAGAAGTAAAGCTTGCCATGCATTTTTTTTGATCAAGATCAACTTTAGATGCGCTTCCTCCAGTCACTCATCCACATTATTAAAGCAGGTGAGTGTGTGCAGTGACTCCTCCGCGGCTCATGTGTTCCAGAGAAAGGAAGCCCATGAGCAGCAGAGTATGGGGAGAATATTATCGACTCAAATATATGCTTTATGTCCTTGCAGCCTAGATGTAGTACTCAAGGTCTGCACGTCCATGTTGGTTTTTTAACAAGAGGGTCTACCATAATAAAATGTGCTCGCCACACCCAGAATCAGCTTCTTTCTCTTTTTCCTCCAACACAAGCTCACTCCATCCTCTGCTCTAAGTGAACATGCCACACCCACTCCATCCCCCATGGCCAATGTCTCACCCACTTCCTCTTCCTTGCCTTCTCTTCTACCACCACCCCACCCCACCCTACCCCACCCCTGGGTCTGCAATCCCCAGCTCAACCTACTTTCCGTATGCTGTAGAACATGGGTCTTTGTGTGCCTGTCAACACTGAGAAGACTGAATACATGCACCCTACGCTTGTATTCATTCTGTAAGGTAGTACGGTAAAAGTTAAGGGTGGGGTGAAATAGAGAACATGGTTAGTAAAGTACTTGCTTTGCATAGAAGAGGACCCGAGTCCAACGCCAGACTGTACAAAAGAAGCCCACTGCTGGGGCATGCACTTATAGCCCCGTGCTGGGGGCAGACAGGTACCTAGGTCTCTGAAGCTCAGAGCCAGCCCAGCCTAATCGGTGAGTTCCAGCCCAGTGAGTAATACCTGAGGAATGACACCCAAGATTGTCCTTTGGCTTTTGTGTGCATACATGTATGTACCCACATATGTGTGTGGTGTGTGTGTGTGTGTGTGTGTGCACATGCAAATGTGTCAAGTATTTTGAGTTAGGAACTTAAAGAAAAAAAAACATGATAAAAGTGGCTTCTCTCAAATACAATCCACACATATTTCACTCAGTTCTAATAAAATTCCTTAAAGGGACTCTGTCTTTCCTAGCAGTTTGAGCATGGGGGTATACAGTAAGCACTTCTAAGTTAGAAAGATTAACTTAGTCACCATCAGATTGTCACACTAACAGTAAAAGCAATGAAAATCAATTTCTTTTTTTTTTTTTTATTGTTCCTTGGAAAGTTCACACATGTATACAATGTGTTGAGGTCATACCCACCCCTTCACATACCCACCCCTTCACATACCCACCCCTTCACATACCCACTCCTTCACATACCCACCCCTTCAACAATCTTTTCCCCAACTTGCCCACTCTCTGTTACTGTTTGTAACAGAGGATAGGTGATACTTTTGCATAGTCTTCCATGAATCTTTTAAACATTTTGATAAGCTAGTTGAAGCTAATGGCTATACCACACACTAGCCCACAGAACAGGCCTTTTCAAGTTATGGAAGCATTTGCTATTTAGCCCTTAACCGTGGGATGTACTGATGTGAAAATTTGTCCGGCACAGGCTAAAGTGCTCTGCAAGTCCCCCATCCCACATGGATCCCTGACAGGGAACTGTTTTAGTCTGTGTTAGAGTAACCAGATGCCTCAGGACAGTTCCAACTTCACTTAGCATGTTTCCTCCACGAAAGTCAGATGTTTAAGCCCTGGAAGCCCCCTGTGAGAACAGGAAAAATAAGTCACCTGGCTGCTTATGGTTGCTTGGATAGTAAATTATTGTATTATCCCTACTGTTGGCTGAGAATTCTAAGGCCACTCTGATAGCTGGTGATGTTGTGGGCTATAAAGCCATTCCTGCCAAAGAAGACTATAGCAACTTGAACCCAGTCCCCCTAAAACAGCTCATAAGGTGGAATGAGTTGTTGCTGCTGGGCTCAGTGTCCATGGACTCGCTCTGAGGGGTGAGGGAACTGTTTTCCACTCGGCCTAACCTGCGAGTGGAAGCAGGCCAGAGTGGCAGAGGAGCTGAGAAGACAAACCAAATGCAAGGATAATCTCGCTTCCCTTTTTTCATTTCCTTCATATCTCCCAAGCAGCTGCTGCCTTCCTTTGAGATTGGTGCGTGGACTGAAGACGATGTGGTAAGCTGCTTCTGTTAATGCCTCTTTAGATCTGGGCAGGAAACCGACAGATTTGCCCACAAGTTTAGACATGCAGTTAGAGAGATCTGGGTCTAACTAACAGAAATCAACAAACTCCTCTTTTTTTGCATTAATAAATAATCTAATAGAGATTGAAAATAAGGACTCCATGGTAAGAGCAACTAGCTCTTCAAGCCTTATGAGTGGCCCATCCTCCTCACTGGCTGCGGAAATACTCCAGAATGCAGAATACCAACAGCAAGATAAAAGCCGAGATCCTCGGTGTCAAATACACATGCTTGAAGAGATGCTTAAACTTCTCTACAGTGCCAGCTGAAGACTTGCGCATGGAGGAGAGGGACAGTGACAGCCTGGAGCTTTCTGCACAGGGTCCCTTTCCCACCTCAGGCCTGCTCCTTAAATGACAAAATGCTTAACTGCCCTCCTTGCTCAGGCCTTCCCCAAGAGGAACAAACAGAGCGTTCCCCATAATCTGACATTGCAGGAGGCAGGATGCGTAAGTCCACAGGAAGGGCTCCATGCAGCTCTGGGTAACAGACTGCCTGAAGAACAATCCCATGTAGCCTATTCTGTCTCTAGCTCTGCTTCCTTAATGGGAAATGATTTTGAGAATGGCTGATAAAAGGGAGATCCCTCGAGGCCCATGCCTGTCCAGGTCCATTTTACAAGCTCAAGGGCATCATTAAATGAAGGGGAATGTAAAGATGGAGTGCTGGGTACCCCTGGCAAGAATGGGCTCCACCCTAGGGAGACAGCCACCCCAAGCAAGGCATCTCAAAAGACTCACCACTAGAAATTCCAGGCGATCTGTTCTCTAGCTCGGCCTGGTGTGGGGCTGGGGCATGCCCCTCTGCCCTTCGTATCTTTATGAAGCTAGCTTCCTTTAGCATTGGGCAGCAGCACAGGTTCCACAAAGTAAAGAAGCCGGGTGCTAGCTTCCTGTTTCTCATTCCCAGAACCCTAGGAGCCAAGCCTCCTGCCAGCCCTGTACATAATTGCTTCCTCCCCAGCTACAGGGGTGGTCCATCTCCTTTGAAAAGAGGTGGATTTGAAAGATCTGGGTTCTAGGAGCTAGTCTCAAGTTTCTGCTGCCAGGTCGAGTGGCTTCCACACCATTTAAGTAAAAGTCCATTATCAAGGGACCCGGGGAATCAGAATGACTAAGTCTGGCCTCTCCTCTGTATGTCTTCACCAAGGTAAACAGGTAACAGGTAACGAGGAAAACAAGGTAACGGGTCCAGTGATATTCAAGAACAAGAGACCTATAGGTGTAACCACCTCAGTAGACACAGAAAGTACCATGTTTGGCCTGTTCCTCCCCCGACCCCCATGTGACTGCCATGGCCTGACAGGCCTAGCAGGCGTCCTCAATTGACCCATCTCTCTGTCCACTGCTGTGTGGTCCTTGTTGCTCATACAGTTCCTGAAAAAAATGCCATGACAACCAGCACCTGCACAAGTGAGTGAGTGAGAAAATCATTACAGCGGCACCTCTAGGAGAGAATGTCACCTCTCTCCCCCAGAAGTGTCTCAGCTGCCCAATCCCCCCTCCGGGAGGAGTATCTCCAATTGGAAAGCTTGAGGCTTTAAAACTTCCAAGAGAGCTCCTCCATCTTTCCTCTGTGGCTCAGTTAGAGGCATCTGAATCTATGGGAGACTGTAATCGTTAGGAATGACTCCTGCCTGTATGGGAACCTCCCAAACCGTGTGTGTCCTCTCTCTCCACAGTACTTTTGGGTTCAGCAGCTCGTCAGAAAAGGCAAGTAGAATAAGTCCCCCTTGTATCTGTGGAGCCAACACTGAAGAGGCTGGGCTTGAGCCTCATTCCCTGCCCTCTGCCCTTCTCTGCCAGGCGAGTCTTCGGTAGAGATGAGTGGATACGCAAGCTTGTTTAAGGAGAACAACATCACAGGCAAGCGGCTGCTACTTCTGGAAGAGGAAGATCTGAAAGACATGGGCATTGTCTCCAAGGGACACATCATTCATTTTAAGGTACGTGGTAGGAGAACATCAGTAAATTGACTGAGCGTGTGATGGCCACGTGTTAGTGTGTAGAGAGGAAAGCATCATGCTGGAGGACGTGAGGTGCTGAGATGCCTCGAGGCTTGGCACTAACTAGCTGCCACGCCTGGGCTGCCGCTGTTCCCACCTCAAAAGCCCACGGCAAACCGGTTAACCTGGCACAGCAGCCGTTACCTGGGTTAAATGGTGTAATGCTGCTGCGATGCCAGAAAGCCTCTAGTCTAGGGGGGAAGTGGAGAGTGCTGTTCTGTGCGATGACACCTGTGAGAGATGCAGCAAAGGAGAAGTACCTGGGATGTGGGCAGACTTCCGGAGGGAAGTCACGAAGGAGCTGAGTGCTCAGGACAAGTAACTAACGTTAGTCAGGCAAAGGATTCGCACCGCGCACCACGGAGGTGTGGCTGAGGTGGGTAGGGAAGAAGCTCTGCAGGGGATGGGATGGGGACCAGGGCAAGGAGGGAGCTTAGTGGGCCAGAGGACTGGCGCTAAAGTAGGGTGAGACCTAGAGCAACCGCCATATCCAGGACTATCAGGAGGCCACTTAGCCCACTGAGAGCTGGAGAGGCCAGGCATTCACGAGGAATCCATAAGGAGCCTGGAACTTGTGTACAGCCCAAATGAACTCAAAGGCACTGCCAGCACCTAAGTCACAGGAGTATATGTCACATGTGTAATCTCTGTCATACAACAGGCACTATGCATGCTTCTGAAGCCCGAAGAAACTCCAGAAAATCCTAACATCCCTCCAAACGTTAGTCTGGAAAGTTTTCAGACTAACCCTATTTTCTTTGCTGTTGCTTTATTTCTACAATTTAGCCCAGAGCAGGGCTGGGGCTGGAGCCCAGTAGAACAGCACTGAAATAGGGTACATAAGTTCTGTACCTAGCACTTAATAAATTTAATCAATTGATTAATTAAGCAGCTACCCAGAAACCAGAGCCCTTTGTTTGGCTTTCCAGATAGCTGCTCTAATGTAGTAACAAGTGAAGATATCTTTGGGATAATGTTATTAGATATCTGTTTCAAAAGAGACCTTACAGATCGACTTTATGCCTGCAGTCCTGGCAGGAGAATTGCAAGTTCAAGGCCAGCCTGAGGCTATATACTAAGACCGTTCCCTATCTCTCCTGCCAAATCAAATTGCTCCCCAAATACCAGTCCTAGGTTAGAGGGACAGATGGAGGGATGGATGGAAGAATGTATACTAATTAGATGGGACAAAGGGTAAAAAAGAACACAGCTCTGCCAAATCCATACCTCCCCAAAGCCATGTCAACAAATCCGCCTTTCCTCGGAGAGCCTCACTCTATGGCGGTCCCATTAAAGTCCAGAGAGAACCATTCGCTCACATTGTTCCAGAGATCCCAGACCCATGTAGGAACATGTCTACAGTCTCTTGGCAACAGTTTCTTGGGACAATGACTGGACACTACCCACCACCTGTGAGACAAAGCAGGACCACGATGTCTTCTCTTACAAAGGGGACAAGAAGACACGTGTACAAACATCTACTAGAAAAAAACTAATGGAGAATGTAATCTCTCCTGACTTTGGTGTGCTACTGCGGGAAAGAAAACCAACAACCTCCCAAGAGCCCATCTCTCAGTGCAGACATGTCTGAGCTCCAAAAGAGAAATTTTGTAAATCTTGTCCTGAGTAAGATACTCCCACCCTTCCCTTCCCCTCTCTCGCCTTTACCAACTTTCTTCAAGAATCAGCCAGGGGGAAAAGGAGTTGCAAGCTGTGATACTTTACCAAACCAGAAGTGATTTAAATATTCCTGGCACAGCCAGGATAGCAAAAGTGCCCCGTCTATGTTGGTTGATGTTACTGGACAAGTAATATCCCAGCTTACTATGTATGGCTCATCAAATCCAGTGCATGTCTGCTTGCAACACTGGGCCTGTGGAAGTTGAAAAATTCACCCTGCTCTAAAGGAATTTACATCCCAGAGAAGAGATAAAATACATGCGTACAATTTCGTACAGGCAGTTGGAAGAAAAGGGAAGGACAGTCTGTTACCTTGACCAGTGGAAATAGATGGAGAGGCGAGGCCCCTTGATAGGGATCTGGGCTGGATCGAGGGACAAAGACACATCAGAAGGGGAGAGGTGGAACACAGAGGATTAAAGAAGTGGGCTGCCTGTGTTCAGAGAAGCAATGAGTGGCTTGCTGGTCTGGTGAAAGTGTGAGGCGGGAGCAGAGCTAGGGTTAGCTGAAGTGGAGTGAGGTGGCCCAGCTCCTGAACCACTTCGAGCTTTGAGTTGGACATCTGGAATGTGACCAGAGCCTTGAAAGCTAATGTGTATAAACTTGGCTTCTGAGAGTTTTACAGTGGACTAGGGAGGAGAGGCTAGGTTTAAAACTCCAGGTAGGCAGTTAAAACAGGTAAGAAATGAGGCCTGCCAGGCTCCTTAGCAGAAATGGGAATGGAGAAAAAAGGTCAGCGAAGCTGTTGGTGAAGGAGAACACAGTAAGATTCGAGCCTGGCAGTGGTGCTCACTGGAAAGACAGACACAGAGGGCCACACTGGTATTCTGTATGTATGTGTATCCAGAATAGAATATCTTAGAGGTAGCGGTCGCCAGTGGGTGGGACAAGGAGGGAAGGGGTAGTTGTTGTTTAATGAGTGTCACAGTCCCTGGGGGGTGATGTTTGGAACACACTGGAGAAAACAAAGAGCTATATAACCCCGTGAAGGCAGTAGATGCAGCTGGAGGAAACACTTGGAAATGGCTACTTTTATGGTATGTGAATTTCACCCCATTAAAAAAATAATAATAATACAGGTCAGAAGAAGCAGTTCAGAATACCTTCTGTGCTTGCCATACAAGCATAAGGACCTGGGTTCAGTTCCCAGAACCTAAGTAAAACTCTGCAAAATTCCAGGCACGGTGCTATGCGTGTGTAACCCTAGTGTTAGGGAAGCAGAGATTGGCAGGTGCCTGAGGCTCCAGAGCCAACCAGCCTAGCCGACTGGGTGAGCACCAGGCGGGGACCAGGCGGGGAGAGACTCTGGTTCTGTGTGTGAATGGTTCTCGTGTGAATGGGCTTTGGAATGAGAGTGCCATGGACATTCTAGACCAGAGACACTCCCCCTGGCCGCTGCACACATGCACACATTGCCGGTGAGAAGCTATTCCTCTCCCTGTTCTGTCACTGAAAGGTATAGTCATCATGTGACCAAGTCTCTCAGCCTAAGAGGAGGTGATAAAACTGCGGGCTGGTGCAGGATCTCTACCACCCCTTTGCCCGGGATCCCTCCCTCTAAATCTTACAGTTCCCTTCTCCCCTGAGCTTCCTAGGAAGGAACAGAGTACTGAGACAAAAGCTAAGCATCCCATAAGTGTTCACTGCATTGTTAGAAGTTTTGTTTAGCTTTAAAAAAAAAAAAGAAAAAAGACACATCTACTTTTACTGGGTTGGTACGCTTCCCTACATGATCAGTTCACTGAGAAGCTGAGTGACCGACCGCTGGTGAATACCCACAGCCTTGTCCTCTAAAGCAGTGCTTTTCAACCTTCCTAACTCTGAGACCCTTGAATACAGCTCCTCATGCTGTGGTGAACCCCCCCCCCCGAAAACCATAAAATTATTTCACTGCTACTTCATAACTGTAATTTTGCTACGGTCATGGATCATGATGTAACTATCTGAAATGCAGGGTATCTGATATGCGTTCCTTCTGAAAGAGTTGTTTGACACACACCACCCCCTCCACAAAGGGGTCACAACCCATGGGTTGAGAACTGCTGACCTAAACTGTCCTCTCTATGATTCTTGGTGCCCCCTAGCGGCGAACTGCTGCATGCTGAGGCCTTGCTGATGGCTTGGCTGGTCCCCACTTCTATGCCCCCCAACCTCCCAACCCCCCACCCATCCCTGGCCATAGGCTAGAAGCTGGAGCATTAACGTGCCCTACCCAGCTCGGGTTTGAAGGACAGCTCTATTTACTGCATACCCTGAGGTTTAACATCCCTATCTGGCTTAGTTGGTGTTTCATTTCCAGCATTATTTCAGCTTGGCTTTTTCTCATTCTTTTTTTTTTTTACTTGAATTCTATTTTTGTATCTTATATTGACTCTGTTATTTCATTCATCTCTTGCCTTCTATCTTGATTTGTCTGAACATAATTTTAATAATATTCTTGAATTCTTTGCTGGGAGTTCTTTGGGGCCATTGAGTCTCTTATTATGGGATGAGTAATTTGGGGAGGAAACATGCTGTTGTGAGTTTCACTTTGTTTCTCTTTTGCACAGATTTGCACATTCGGAATTACTTGCGTAGGTAGGAGTGTAGACTCAGGGCCGGTGGTCCGGAGACTGCCTACCTGCTAGCACTTGGAGTTAGGACAATGGGAGAAGTGTGGGCAGGGACTTCAGGGCCAGGGATCTCTTAACAGTTGGAACCAGGAGCTAGGTTGACTAGGAAGTGTAGCCCACGCAGTAAGGGCCTGGCCGGCCTTCCCTGTGGGGGAGCCGGATGGGCTGTGGTTTAGTATCTCTAATGTAGTTGCCCCTGTTCCTTTAAATGATGACAAACTGCTATCATGACTTTGACAGTCAGACATATGCTCAACCAGTGGTCAATGTTAACATCCTCAAGAGTTTATTCTTTATATAAACTACATAAAGAATCCCTTTTTTGGCCGGGCAGTGATGGCGCACGCCTTTAGTCCCAGCACTTGGGAGGCAGAGGCAGGCGGATTTCTGAGTTCGAGGCCAGCCTGGTCTACAGAGTGAGTTCCAGAACAGCCAGGTCTACACAGAGAAACCCTGTCTCAAAAAAACAAAAAAACAAAAAAACAAAAAAACAAAAAACAAAAAAACAAAACAAGAATCCTTTTTTGACTGTGCAGTAATTTTATTCCTCTTTGCTAAAATCAAATCATTAATTAAATCACGTGACTTTCCTCCTTACAGTCAGCTATTGAGAAGCTAACCCATGATTACCTGAACCTGTTTCACTTCCCACCACTAACTAAGGTAAGAGAGATTTCCTCACCAAAGACTCCCTCTTGGCTGCTTTTATTGCCATAGGCACCTGCCATTGTCCACACCCAAATTTGCTAATGTCTGGAACTGTTGTTTGAAGTGAAATTTAATGACATCTGTCCAACAAAAGACCCTTTGAAGACTGCATGTGTATAAATGACACACATTGGTTCCTCACACTTTGAAATATTAACAACATGTTTCAGATAAGACTTGCACTCATAGGTGAAGGCCTCTGGCTTCGTGCCTAGTTCTGGAGTCCTTTCGCTACCCTTTAAGTTACTAAAGGAAGTCACACAGCAGAGCTCCAGGGTTGCCACTTGCCCTGGAGGTGGAGGGGTGGGGGGGTTATTACTTATAGAACGTTAAACAGCAGTCCCCTCCTTATCCCTAGGAATACATCCCAGCACCCCTGCAGATGCCTGAGGCTGAGATTAGCACCCAGCCCCATATGTACTGCTTTCTCTTGTGAAAACATGCCCATGATAGAGTTTAATATATTAACTGGGCCCAGTGAGAGATTAACAATGAGTAATAAAATAACAGTTTACTTATTGAACGCTATTTTTTAGAACTTGTGAATTGTTTCTATCTACAACTTTTCTATCATGTTTTTAGACCAGGGTTGACTGCAGATCACTGAAACCGTGGGAAACAAAGAGTAAGGGGAGAGTGCTGTGGGTACTGTGCTGTTGTGAGAGTAGCCTCGGGGTACATTATAAAATTACAACACTTATCGTCAGTACCCAGAGCTGTGCTAATTCATCAACAGCCTCGGCTTCTCGTCTCTCAGTCCACGGACAGTGGAGAAGCTGCAGAGTTCCTGTCTGGAAAGAGTATACAAACACCTTGAGTATTTTGAAGTTCTCAGCCTGAAGTCTCACCCCATATCTAGTGCAAAATACACTCCAGAATGAAGTGCACAATGCCAGACGCATCCGGAAGTCCACGTCAGTGACACTGCTCGGAAGAGCCTAAGATAATCTGTCCAGCAAAGTTCTCCAAGGCCTGTCTTTCCTCTTGCTTTCAGCTTTGAGTTACAACGTGTATCTTAATCAATAATAGATTAGACTGGAAAAATCGTTAGCACCAGGAACTAGGGAAGAGCTGCAGAAATGTGGGCGGGGGTTCAGAACCAGGGACCCATGAAGAGTCAGAACCTGGAGCTGCACTCACCGGGAAGTGTGGGCTGAGCAGGAGGGGCCTGATAGACCCTTTCCTGTGCAAGGGGTAAAAGAAAAATAACCTACTTTACATGAAAAGTCAGAGGGAAAATACCATCTCTAATAATGATACCTGCTTTTTCTATTTCAGGATTCAGGAGGGGAACCTGAAGAAAATGAGGAAAAAATAGTGAACCTTGAACTTGTTTTTGGTTTTCACTTGAAGCCAGGAACTGGCCCACAGGTAACACGGTGGAAGTCCTCCGGGTATTTTCAATCTGTAACTCCTGGTTTTATACAGGAGCCCCAACCACCTGGTAACATGATTGTGAATCGAAATGTAGACCTCATAAAACTGGACTGGTCTGACAGGCTGCCACCTGCCTCTGAAATCCAAACCTAAGAAATGTATAATCTCAGTCAGAAAAAGAATACAGGGGGCTTGAGACCACCCAAACTCTCAGGGTCACACAGAGCCAGACATAAGCGGGATGAGTCTTGGCCATTGTTTACTCTGCTTTCTGACTCCTGACTTTTGAGGAAGATGAGAATAAGTTATGCCACATTGAGAATGGAAGCAGAGATCTAGATTATCAGCTCCAAACGGGCAGTGGGGCATTAGACCCGCACTCATCCAGTGAGGCCTACACTGTCAGCCTGGAGGGGTGGGGGCTGGGATACCTAGGTAGCACGTGATCTGAACTCTCGATGGCCTTGAGTTACTTTGGATCCCTGTAAATGACTAATCGCTCCTTATGTGTCTGTGTTCTGCCATGTGTCACACAAAGCGTCTTTGTATGAATTGCCTTTTCTCATTGCTACAAGGAAATCCTGACAAAAGCAATTTAAGGAAGAAGGATTATTTGGGCTCGTGGTTTAGGAAGGGACACAGTCCATCACTGTGAGAAGAATTGGTGGTGTGGACAGCGTGAGCTAGCCACTGTAGCTGCACTCAAAAGCAGAGAGAGAACACATGCTAACACTGGGACATTTTAATTGAGCCTGGGAGCCTTGCTCAATGAAAGTGCAACCCATGTCAGAGTGGGTCTTCCTTCCTGGGTTAGATCTCTCTGGAAATGCCTTCAGAGACATACCTAGAGACTCACTGACGTCCCTTAAGGGAATTCCAAATCTAGTCAAGTTGACAATGAAGATGAGTCATGAAGGTGCTGACATATGAATGTGGCTCTTATCCAATTTGCAAATGTGGACACTGAGCCTGTGAGGAATGCCTTGCCCTTCAAAAGTTATATAGCCAGAAAGTGGCTGAATTAAAAATTGGTTTGAGGGTTTGTTTTGAGTGTGTGTGTGTGTGTGTGTGTGTGTGTGTGTGTCTGTCTGTCTGTCTGTCTGTCTGTCTGTCTATCTATCTGTCTATGTGTGCCTTAGAGTCTACTAGAGGGTATTAGAACCCTGGAGCTGAAGTTACAGAAGGTTGTAAACCACCTGTTGTGGATGCTGAGAATTGAACACCGGTCCTCTGGAAAAACATCAAATGCTGATAACCTCTAGGCCATGTCTCTAGCCTCAGTCCAGCTTTTGACTACTACATAACTTGTACTTTTGCTTTGCTAAAGGACTTATATTTTAACTTCTTGAATCTGTGGATTGTGGCTGAGGAACGGTTGGACAGGCCTGACTGGTCTCCAGGCCATTGCTTAATAAAACCTGACTTCTCTCAAGCCAGTGCTTGGGAACTGGGAATGACTGTAAGTTGTGAGGGTTGGATTTTATCTGGGATTTTGGGAAATATTCTGCCTTCAGCACTGTAGGCATATTGATGCATTGATGCTTGGAGAAAGGGACTATAACATGTCACTGAAGGAGAGATTCTCTATTGCACATTGGTCACTGTCTACTCATTCTTGTTAGGAACGGGAAGAATAAGGACAGAAGTTGAAATTCCTCTCTCACTAGCAACAGAGAAGGACCTCCTAACCCTGCCACACACTCAATAGCAAACAAGGTGGATGTTACAGTCTGCCTTCTGTAATATCCTCAGTTCTATGACAATTTATAAACTTTCTTTACAGTACAGTAACTTTTTATGATTTTTAGAGATTTAGGATTTGTAAGAGAGAGAGAAAAAAAGAATATCCTTGAGACTTCTCAAGAGAGATTTTGAATAAGAAAATATTTTCAATTTTTATTATTCAATTATTTTATTATTTCAATTACTAACAAGTATATGTACTTGATAATGTGGAAATTTGAAATAATTTTTAGTAAAACTTAGAAGCTATGAAGATATTTGAGAATAAATACAGTGACCTATATCTCACCATAATAATATGTCCCTGGGTCACCTATCCAGAATTCTCTCACACATTCACTCAGCAGACATTTACTGAGGGCCTACTGTATGTCTGGATTTATACTAGATAGATGCTCAGAATACAACGTCAGAAAGTACAGTCGTGGCTTACAAGGAACCTAGAGCATCTTGGGAGAAATAGACAAGATCAATGAGTGGCTATGATTCAGAATGGTGAAACTTTCCAATGTCACAAACATCAGACCATGCATACACACTGGACAGATGTCTACTTGTCCATGAGAAAGAAGTGGGGGGTGGTCTTAAAGTCTCTCTGGTAGAATGATGCCAAAATTCACATTTTAGAACCACTCAATTTGTTCAGTAGAAAGAGGGCGTGGGAAGCAGAGGGACCAGTATATATGAAGCCAGGCAAACACAGGAAGCTCCTCTTGGGCTCATTTTCATGGACCCGACTCAAGCATTTCCCCCTCTGGGAAAACTTAACAATGAGCAGGGAAGTGTTGTGATGAGAGCTGAGGCCAGAGATGGGGCAGGTGAACACACAAAGAACCACCTGGTGCCACGCTAAGGACCTGCAGGGTTTCACACAGAGTGGGGAAGATCTAGTTTATATGTTTACAACATTGCTCAGGAGCAGAGGAGGGTGACTCGGGAAGGGAGTCAAGTAGAGAAGCAAGTTATCAGTGACAGGCTGGGACGGGGCTCTGGGTCCCAGGACACATGCTGTGACTTTGCACTCCCTGGAGATGGATGGGGAGAGAGGAGAGCTAGGAGTGGGACAAAGGTTTCTAACTGAGCAGCTGGATAGATGGTATTGGAAAGCAACAGATCAAAAGGTCACCTTAGTGCGGGACGCAGTGCCAAGGTGCCAAGTATAAGGAAGTAACTGGCATGGGGTTAATCAGGAAATGGTTTTTGGAAGGGATGAGTTTTGAACTGGAGCTTGAAATGGTTGGTGGGCCACTACAAAATGATTACCTGAATATAATGAATAAAACCTATCTTTTTGACTTTCTGAAAATCTTAAGCATTTTGGGAATGCTCACCATAAGTCCCTGGAATTTATGTCAGATGCACGAGACACGACATTGTCATCATTGATTAAAAAACAAAGTGTGTGACTAGTCTTAGAAGACGTGGCAACAACCAGGACCAAAAATTATGGCTTCTTTTTTTGTTTGTTTGTTTGTTTGCTTTTGTTTTTTGTTTTTGTTTTGTTGAATATGTGCTAACTCATTTAAGCTGTCCCTAAACTCAAACAAAATAACTAGAATGGATTACTGCCCAGTTCTAAAATGCCCCCGTTATGTCACCCTACACCCTAAATAACAAAATACTTCTTCAGAAGCATGCTTTGTATGTAAATTACAGCTCATATGAGTCTTATCACCTTGACCCTTAAAGGTAGAACCTAATCCTCAAAATGCCTGTTAACTGGATTCTCATAAATCTACCTTTGCAACCCCCTCTATGACTAGGAAAAACTCACAAGAAACAATATTTTGAAATTCTAACCCCCCAAACCCTTTGCTTGATGTAAGCTTTTCTTTCACAAATAAAATGAGAAGGATGTTCTAACAGGAGCCAGTGGGAATAATCTATGCCAGGGATTCCTTTCTCAAAAATAATAGTAACTTTTTCTCTTTGTCTATGAGAAGGACAATTGGACAAATATAGTCTAAAAAGTGGTGATGGCTACCTTAGCATTTCTGTAACAAAATGTCTGATAGATGATGTAAGGGAAGAGAGGTGCATTGGACCATGGTTTGGAGATATTTTAGTCCATGATAAAGGGCTTGTGCAGTGGTTCAATTCCTAACAGGGAGCTTATGGTAGAGGCTACTCGGGTCCTGGTAGACCAGGAATCAAGGAGAATGATGGGAACAAGAAGCCAAATAGAACCTTCAAAGGCCTACCTCTAGTGACCTCCTTCCACTCGTTATAACCCACATTCTAAACAATCCACAGTTTTCAAAACCCTCTCACTGTAAGAAGTCAACCTTCATCCTAAGAATTCAGATTAAATTACTTTTCTTCGCTTCATTTTCCAACCAAATGGTTTATGCTGAATCAAAGACCCTCCAGCAACCATCCATGTCTGCATGCATGTCTCTTCTCTGGGAGCCAAAATGGCTGCATGATACCTAGTCCAGGGGCTTTGTCTCCACTGTGACACCCTTCTGGACACCCAGGATCTATCAGGCTCCAGCACTCTGCACACCCTAGGCCTTCTCCCACAAGCAAAACATCCATTTTCATTTCCTATCCTGAAACAGCCTAGCAGGGAGGGAAAAAAAGTATGTGTGTGCCAATGGCGATACTGGCAATTTAATACTTAAGAATGGGCCTTACTCTATTTGACCATTTCTAAGGAGCAAAGTTAAATTTTATTTAAATAACACACACAAGCACACACATACACATACATGTATGTATACACATATATACACACATACACATCTATACACACACACACACACACACACACATATATATATATATGTTATGACAATCAAATTGGGAGACATCAGGTCTGTCTAAGCTTGATTGTCTCCCAAGTGAGAGGCAGGAGGTGTTGCTAATGCCTCTGGTAAGCATTATGTCATCATCAGGCACTCTTGCAAACATTTCAATGCCATCTTTTCAACTCAGCATGGTAGGGAACAGCAGCCCTGAATTAGCCTCCCCAGGAGGAAACCAAGGAGAGAGATGAAGTGTCTTGTCCAGAACCCCCACTTGGTAAGGGGCAGCTCCAGTCATTGCCTCCTTCTGGAAAGTACCATCATCCCCTCCGAGTACGTGCATTGGTGATCAGTTGGGTTTTGATCAGTTAATGCTATACTCCAGCAATTCTTGTTTTGTGTGAAAACTGCTTTGTGTTCTGTGCTGTGAAGCCTTTGGCTTGATATAAAGGAAAGCAGCTTCATGAAACTCGGGCGGCACATGCACCCACCAGGACAGCAACCATGCTTTTTATTGAAATATTCGGCTGCATAGAGTTTATTATTATTTCTCTTATCAGCTCACCAGTCAGGAATATTGATGCTCAATTTGCCAAGGAATAAACTAGCAAATCACCCAGTACTTTTCTCACCAAGCTCTTCTGAGACTCTGTGTCATAAAAATTCAAAAGCAAAGTGAAGCAGGGACTCCTGGGAAGTCATCCATTGCTCAGCACCAAACCTCATCCTAGAGACCTTATCTGTCGCTGTCCCCAGTAAGTCAGAAGAGATGTGACAGAGGCTGTGCTCCTACAGGCCTGAACTCACCACCTGCTGTGGCAGCAACACCCCCTCCCTCTCCCACCAGTTCCCAACAGGGGCCTGGGTCTGGGTAGAGGAACCCTTTCCAAATGGCTGTCGCTTCAGATCTCCTTTTGAGGGGTTCTTCACAGGAGGCAGGAGAAAGTGAGGAGGACTTTGAGAGGGTTGGCAATGTCCCTCAGGAGGCTGGTTGTCTCAGGAGGATTCTCCCTGGATGCTATTTATTCCTTTTCTTGCCTACACCTTGTCCTGTGAGCACCCAGCTGCTTCCTTGCCACCCTATCAAATAGGAAGGTTTTTTTTAACTATTGTATAATTTTTGTAAATGGATAAACAACATGGCTAAAATAACGGGACCTCAAGAAAAAGGATTCTGTGTGCACACATATAACCAATGTCTTCTGCCAATTTCAAAACAGCTGAGAACAGAGCTGTGCTTCACTCTAATGGATATTGGATTTATTATAAATTCAGTATTGGGAAGTCTGTGCCCCCATGATCAACTATGGGGGAGGGGCTTTGCACACCCTCTTTATACATGTAGCTAAGTAATGAAGCTTGCAGGGGTAGAGGTCTAGAAAGCATACAGGTTTTAGGGAGGAAGAAACAGAGAACGATTAGCCAAACCCTACAAGGCTTGATTTGCAAAGAGAGTAAATGCTAGAGAGCCACAGCGTAGCACAGTGTCTGTAGCTAACACTACTGGATTGGGGACTTAAAATTTCACAAGCAAGGGAAATCTAAGTCAAATGTTAGCATCACAAAATTAGCAAGAAGAAAGCCAGAGAGGACTTGGGAGGTGATGGCCAGGTAGCCACAGACTGTGGTGGCAGCTTTCAGTTTGACCCAGCCATTCACTTTAAGTATGTCCAGCCTTTACATGTCAATCACACATCCATAACGTAGTCTTTGAAAAAGAGAGAAAAAATGCGAGTTTTAATCGATGGGACAGAAGCAAATGCAGTTTATAGTTATATAACTCACTGCTGACTTCTAACTACAAAGTGGAGCAGTGCCCTGTCCAGGGTTGGGTAGCCGCCTATAGCGCCAGGGCTGAGCTCAGGGAGGTGCTCAGCATGTGCCTGCTGATGGTCTGACAGCCACAATACATGCTCAAGTGCCAGAGACTGTCGAACAACCAGAGGAAAAAGACACACTATGTGGCGTTTCCAGATTTTGGTGGTGTAAATATTTCTTCCATGACTGATTTCAAGTTGTCAGCCTGAATTTTGTTGGGAAAAGATTTATCTGGGGTGGAGGGGTGGGAGGTGGGGTTGGGGGGTGTAGAGAGATGTCTCAGCGGTTAAGAGCACTTACTGCTCTTCCAGAGGACCAAGGTCAATTCCCAGCATCCATATGGCAGTTCACATTATCTGTAACTCAAGTTCCAGGGCATCTGACACCCACACAAAGACACATTCAGGCGAAACACCAATGCACATAAAAAATAAATAAATAAAGTATCTTTAAAACAACAAAAAAAATTAAAAAGAAAAAGAATCGGCTTAGGAGAGCTGCCTCTAGCACACGATTAGATCATTCTTAGTCTTGGTTGGGATTATGAATCCCTTTAAAAATAGTGAACAGCAATGTGGCACATGTGAGCCAACAGAGGCTTAAATACATTACAGACGTGTTAGTGCTGGTTTTTAGGATACTAGAGCTCAACAACAGCTCTAGCCTTTTAACGAAGCCATGGTCGCCTGACTTCTGAATCAACACCGATTCAAATTGTCTCACACTGACCATATTGTATAAATCAAAAGGCAGAATTTAGATTTGTGAAAAGTGAAAATAGACTTCTGGAGATAGGGAAAGAAGAATCTAAATCTGTGCCTGTCTTCTGAAACCCTGTGTGGTCACTGTAGTTGACGATTCCTAGATGGCAGGTGCAGTTTTGGATGTGGACAGATGTCTTGGCTTTTAGAAGCTTCTGGGTACCATTGTAAGTTTTGTACTGAGAAGTCCACTTACATAATGAACTCCAAATCAGACACATTAGTCACATTGAAATTAAAAGCACTGGAATGCAAGGACACCCGACAACTCTCCCAATCCTGCATGTTAGAATTTGAATTGAAAATGGCTCAAATGGTGAACAGTGCATATCCTCCCCACCCCCCAAATCAGGGATTTTTCAAAAATCTACTGCTTGTCCCCACCCCGAAAGTCATGGGATAGGAGAACATCTTTATAAGTAGCTGCTTTTATATTCTGAGAATCTCAAGTAAAAGTTTAAAGGCAGCGAATGTCTCAGTGTTGAAAGGATTGGATGAACCCTTAGATAAACCAGACCACTGTCTGTATTCACTTAGGAGCCCGGTCCAACACAGAATATTCTTAATTAATGGCAAATCAATAGCAAAACTAATTATTCTTTTATTTTTACAAGATAACCACCTTCCAATTCCAAATGCAAAATTTTTAAAGCCCTTTCTAAGCCATTAACTAGCATCAGAACCACGCTAGCCACTCAAGCCTAGTGTGTCCTGTGAAAGTGTGTCTCACTCGATGTGTTTCACTTCCCGTCATCCCTAAGGCCCTTTTCATACGTAACTCCAATAACAACCCCCCAAAAAGGCGATATAACAACCTTATCTCCACTGGTGTCTACTTGGCACCAGTCTGCCCTGACCTTAGACACAAACCATTGTTAAGGGTATAACACATTTACATATTTTGCAATAAAACATCAGTTATTTGCATTACTGTGTCAAGTTTTATTTGATTCTTTCACCTAAAAATGACTCATTTTCCTTTCTTGTATTTTAAAAACCAACTACTCTAAGCTTGTTTGAGAATAATCAAAAATTGCCCATTTAGCTAGAAGTCATTTTCTTTTCAAAAGGCAAATGTTATTTAATCTTTCAGCTGCTCATTGTGCCATCATAAATACTTTCTTTTCAGCACAGTTGTGGAGACTGAAATGAGCCCACTAATTGCCTCCCATTTCGACTGACATGTGGTGGTTTAGTGGAAAGAGAACACAGCAGGGAGAAGGAAATAGGAGGCTGAGAAAATGAGAGCTAATTATTTTCACTGCCTCATGTCAGGCTCTGTGTCAGCCTTGTTTTTACAAACTGGAAGGTTTAGCACTAAATAAAACAAACTGGCGTCATGTTTTTATATACTGGCAGTGTCATGGAAGCAGCTGCACATCTCAAAGACAATATAATGCCTGCGTTCGCATGGACACCATCTGACAGACACTGTGAGCCACGGCTAATGAGGATATCACAGTGGTGCCAAAGGGAAAGGTGCTGAATTATGTATGATTCTTCATCAGTGCGGCAATAGTCCTGTACATCATTATGAGACATTGTTTTGCTGAAGAGATTAAAACATTCTTAGTTCCAGACCCTGCAACCTATACGCGCTGAAAGAGGTTATTAATGGAATTTTTAGGGAGACTTTCTTGTGGATTTCTTTTGGATTGAAAAAAACCAATTTTGTGGGACAAAGCCGTGATGGGTCATGACACCGTATAGATAAAGAAGAGAAGCAAATTAACCATACTTGTATTATCTTCCTCCTAAAGACGGCATAATAAAATATAGTGTGGCGAGGTTATACTTAATGGTAAATAACCCAGGTGCTATCACAGGACATGCCACTTTCCTGCCTTTAACACAGCAGGTTCCAGCAGCTGAGCTGGATAATGGTGACACATGTAAAGGATCCTTCAGAGGCCTCCATCAGCACCATCTCTCTACTTTTTATACAGCTGTGACCAATATTATTTTTGTGGGTTTTGTTTTTCAATCCGGGATTGCTCCGCAGAAGCCAGTCAGCTGCTCTGCCTGCGTCTTTCTCTCCCAGCTTTTTCAGAAAGTTTATTCTGACCGCTCTAGTTTATATTTTAAAGTTCTCCCACAGTTGGTGGTTTTTATATTTCTCCATTTATGGGAAGAGAGGAGCAGGTGGGGGTTTGAGAAGCTAGTGCCTCTAAGATTAAACTTGATGTATCTAGGGCATGGATTCCAGTTCCAGGAGGCTGGCTGGATGGTATCTAAGCCTCAGTTTCTTTATCCATCAGATGGAAACCGTGTTCTCTAGAACAGAGGAAGACTATATAGGGGTTAGATGACATAAATAGATCTCAGAACCCTGAGGTTGGATGTGTACACATGGCATTGTGAAGTTTAGTCTGAGTGACATGAAAGAGAACAGGGCAGCCTTTGATCACTATGAAGAGGGCTTCCTTGGGAGAGGGGTTTATGGAGGCCTGCAGGTGTCTTGCCTGCTTGGTGGGCTACACAGGTATGGACGCTAGTTAGACTCAGTGACCTGCGCAGTTAAAACATCGGTGCTTTTATGACATGCAGATCGTTCCTCAATTTGAAAGCGCATTGTTTTTAAATGTCCATATTGTTTAGGAAAACTAATCTAGAAAAGCTCATTTGAGGGTCGCTTTCCTTCTGAAGGATCCCAAGGGATCCTGGACTTAGATTTTCATTTTGAAGATTAATCTATGGTGTTGATAGCTCCAGTTAATTTGGTAGGGGAAAACTGTATATTGAAGAAGAGGAGAGGAAGGGGAGAAGACGAATATTGTCTCTGAATTCTCAGAACTTTACGGTTTGATATATTTTGTGCTTTTTAATATCTGGGTTTTTTTTCCCTCCAGCTTTGGAAATGTACCACTATCTCAACTGTTCTCTTAGTCCTCTTCTCTTCCATTTCTTCGTCCCTCCTTTTCTTACGTGGAGAGAAGGGATGCCTGTGTTTGCTGTCTTTTCGGCTACTTTGGAACTCCAAGGAGCTGTAAGCAGTTCACAAAGCGTGTAGGAGTGAGCTCTCACAAAGAGATACTTAACTTAGCATTAACTGAGTGCTGTTTAGGACTTTATCTCCACAGGGCAAGAATTCCTGTTTTAGTTGGCTCATAATCTTAATTCATAAAACACTTCCACATAGTTGGTAATAATCCCTGAACAGTTATGATGCTCTCTCTCCGTCCGCCCTTGCTCCTAGAATTGTCCAAGTTATCTCAACGGCTGATCAGCCAGTAGAATTGTCCTATTTCCCCCTATTCCAAATGCAAAACTTGTCCACTCCCCAACAAAATGTCTCCTGCAGACTGCAGAGCGGTGCATCTGCTAGCTAATGGACAGTTTCAAGCACTGTTTACTTCCCCCAAGTCCTAGCAGAAACAGTTTCTGTGCTCAGGCCTTCTGCCAAGCTCAGCCTTTCCTCTGTGGGTCAGCAGGTGTAGGTGATGCTCTCTGCAGAAGTACATCAGGAGAATTCTTCCAGCCACGTGCATGTCACCCTGGGTAGGAACCAAGCTTTGAAATTAAAATCCAGGGGAATTGGGACCTGCCTTGACTTTGTATCTGCAACAAGACCTAAGCTGCTGTTTCTGGTTTGGGTGGTACAACGCCAGCTGGGCTGGAGCTGGTGATCCCAGTGGTACTGTATGTACCGCCAACAATGACCTGTTACAGTAATTGGAGATGATTTTATTCTGTACCTTGGATCCTTACATACGGATTCAGCGGGAGAATCTGGACTATTTGCAGGTTTGGCCTCCCCATCACCCTTTGTAAAGGGGAACTTCCTGATACTGTTTGTCCTTTGTTAACCTGTAACAAGGAAAAACTCAAGACTTTGAGAGGAAAAGCTATAGTTTAAATCTGGAACAAACCCATGCTGTGTCTTAAGGGATTCATCCTCATCGCAGACCTATTGGGAAGAGGTGGAACCTTTACAGAGCTGGCATGGTGTGAGAATTCCAAGCCATCAGAGGCATACCCTCAAAAAGGACCCTTGGGTCCCAATCTCTCTTGTACTTCCTGGCCATGACATAAGAGGTTCCACTATGTCATAGCTCCCAACATTAATGGCCCCAAAGTAGTGGCCAAATGTTCACTAATGTGAAACTCCAATTCTGTGGGCCAAAATAAGCCTTTTCTCTTTATAAGTTGATATTACTGGATATTTATTATGCTGATGGAAAAGAAGCACAGGAAACCTGCCTTTCACAACATCGTAAGAACCTACCCTGATTCAAATCTAAACTCAACTCACCACTTGCTACCTGTGTGATCTCCATCAAATTGCCTCATCTGTCCGTGCATCAATTACCTTGACCAAAATAAGGTGCTCTGGCTGTCAATCACATTTAATAGCCACCGTACTTCCAGGCATCTGGCTCTTATTAGCAAGTATTGAGGCACGTTGAAGCAGAGGAGGGCCAAATTAGTTTTAGATGTTCCATTTGTGAAAGAAGGTAAAAATGTATTCCTTCTGTTTAATAAAACCAGTCATCATGATGGCTGCCAGCACTAGGTTTGAGGCCAGCCTGGGATACATGAATCCGTTTCTTGAAAAAAAAATAATAATGTTTGTTGGGCTAAACATGGTGGTATACCAGCGCTCCAGACACAGGGGCAAGAATTGCCACAAGTTCAAGGCTGGCCTGTTCTACATAGTGAGTGTGTTGTCAACCAGGGCAATATAGTGAGAACTTTCTAAAACCGCAACCAAATAAAAAGATGCAGTAAGATTCAGAAAGATTACATCAGTTGGCTTTGGTTAGGTAGGGGAAAAAAATAAAAATTAAAAGTCAGTGTCAGGAGGCTCACCTTAAAGTCCCTCCTCTACCTCTCCCCTTCCTCCATTTCTCCATAGCAATGACTTAATTTATAACCTTCTCCGCACAGTAGTCATCAACAGGTATAGTTCACATAGCCAGGCTGAGGTGGTTTTGGAAACTGAGTCTCACCACGGGACTGACTCCATAGCTGTCAGTGTTTTGATTGATTTAGGCCTGTCGAGGGTTGTGCAGAGTACCACAGTCATTCTTACCAGCTCTCACTCAGGGTCCATACTCAGGTTTATATTAACTTGAGGTTGTAATTAGCTCAGGCCAGTCAATAACCCTGATGAAGTGGATAGTTTTTAAATCTGAACCTGGTCCCTGTGAGGACCAAGGTATGAATAGCTAGCCGTGACATATGAGACCCTGCAGGAGGCTTGGGAATATGTGGGACTTTGGTTTGGTTTTGTTTTCTTTAATACTGGGTCTCAGATAGCTTGGGCTGGCCTCAGGATCCTGATCTTTCAGCTTCTCTCTCCTGAGTGTCAGGATCACAGCTGTCCATCATCACACTGGCCTATTCAGCTATCTTCTTTTAGGATTTAGTTAAGGGTCTTTCAAATAAAAGACAAATACAATTTATAGAATAAAAAGCATAGCCCTATTATTTGGATCAGGGCCCCTCAGAGTTGAACTTTGGAGAAGAGCAGGCAGAAGCTGCAGGGAAGAGCTGTGGCCTCTGGCTCTTGGGTTGTTCCCTCTCAGTCTTTGGAATTCAGCAGAACAATCAACTAGCCAGGTCCACCCTGTCTTTACTGCCTTCCCCATTGGTGTCTCCTCTGACTCCTCTCCTAGTTAGAACCCCATCGTTACCACCATCGGTCAAGACATACCAGGAAAGCTCCTTCATCCATTTGAACCTCCTCGTTGTCTTCATCCATTTAAAGGGAAAATAGACCTGATTTTCAGGATTGTTATGAATTATTATGAATAAAATAACATGGTCTAAGCAACCTGCAACATGCCTAGCACAGAGTGAGGACGGCAAGCAGCTTCTCCAGTCTGATGAGATGGAGATTGGAGCATGCATTATTTGCCTGTTTTGATGCTGTGGCAAAAATACCTGACCAAAAAAACTTCAGAGTGAGTTTATTTTGGTTCACGGTTCAAGAAATACAGTCCATCATGGCAGAGAATTCATGGTGGCAGGAGCCTGAGACAGCTGGCCACATCTGCAGTGAAGAAGCAGAGAGAGGCGAATGCTGGTTTGTAGCTCTTTCTCTTTCTGACTTGTCTTCGGTCCAGGCACCCAGCCCATGGACTGGTAATGCCCATAGTTAAAGAGGACTTTTCCATCTTAATTGGTGTATCTAAATAGTTCCTCACAGGCATGCCCAGAGGCTTGTATTAACCAGAACAGAGCACAAAGTGTCAAGGGAGGGAAACACAGGGGCTAGGAGATAAGGGTGAAGCAGATGGAGGACAGTCATTGCAGTCGGTCCAGTATCTTTGACAATGCCTTTGATAGCACAATTCCCAAACTTGACAGGCCAAAGAAACAGAACTAATAGGAGTCCCATCTTTTTAAAGTGTTTCCTTCACACACTACCTTGGGGAGGTTCTATATCTGAGAAGGGCAATCATGACAACAGTCATTATCCCTGCCCTGTTAGCCCATGGCCCCTGTGCTCCTATAGCAATGGCTCCAAAACAAAGAAACGAGAGACATGCTGGTTCTCAGTGGTGACTGTGACTGATGTGAGAGAGCAAGTTCATTTCGCTGCATAAACCTTCTCTTCCTCTAATGGGCAGCCTTGTGAATGAAGCTGGGCAGAGAGGCCTTCCTGCAGACACCAGCCCCGCTTGGCTCTGCAGGTCCTCCAGAGGCTCTCCCAAGCCCCAGTCCTGACTTCTCCCTGAAGCCAATGGGGTTTCTGTAGCCTCTTTGCTGCTCTTCCTGTCCAGAACTTTGTCTAAGCTTGCTTCAGGCAATGGTTTAAGTCACTGTCAGGAAAGTGCTTTGTCATCTCAACATGTGTGTGATTGCTGTGATATGCTTGGTCCTCTGTCCCTTGGTTCTTCAGAAAATGTAATCAATATCAATTTACAGTCCAGAGATCAAATCTGAATTGCATACATATATGATGTTTTATTACTGAATTCTTTATATAGCAGTGTTTTTGTATTGAAACCCCATATGCCCACCTTGATCTAATCATTAACATTTTACTTATATTTCCTTTTTCCTTTATTGATCTCCCCAGCCACCTAAGCAATACTTATTTCATAATGTAAGACCCTATCAAGCCTTAGCTTACCAGAGACTCCCTGAGTGAATCACATGGAGCCTGATTGATGCAAAGAACATGAGGATTTTTATTTCAGTGCACTGAGGCCGTCCCTGACCCTCAGGAAAGGAGGCGACCCCGCACAGCTTGTTCAGTGAGCTTTTATACAATTTTCAGGGCAGCAACTGTTAGACACAATGTGATTGGTAGAACAGTGTGACTTTTTAAAGTCTTGAGGTAGCAAGAACTTCCCTTGTCTGAAGGTGGGCAAAGGTCCACTCTGCAGAATGTGCCCCCATCTGCAGGTAGTTTCTCACCCTGTGATCTGAGGAATGTTAATTAGCCTTTCCTTTCCAGAGAGTTCCACTACCTTCCTAAAGTTCCTGAGCTTATTGTATTAAGGAAATTCCTGGCCTCCCGGTGTTTTTCTGAGATGTCCCTGTTTACTCGGATCTTACAATAATTCATTTCCAAGTAACTTATAGACACCAGAATCCTTCTTCCTAAGCATGCCAATACTCTAGGATTCAATTAGAAATGTATAGATCTTGTGTATACAGTCACTGGTTTTGACAAGTGTGTACATACCCTTATGTTACCCTAAGCTCTGTCAATAGAGCCCTACCACTTCAGGAAAGTTCTCTCATACTCTTTCCATCAAAGAGGCAATCAATCTTCTGAAATTTTTTCAGAAGAGTGTTATGGAGTGTCAGAAAAATACACTCATTAATGTGTTCTTTCTTCTGCATGATGATGCTTTCTCACTGATTTTCAGATACACACTCATTTCTGAATGTATCAGTAATTTTTGGATTGTCTGTCCCATGAACATAGAAATTCTGTTTTCTTTTTTTAATTAGTATTAATCACTTTATTATCTATTAAGTTAAAGCTTCTAAGAACATACCCAGACAATTTTTTTCCATTTCTTCTATCTAAATGCCTATACAAGTAGAATTTCTTAGTCATGGGTGTATGTTTAGTTCTGTAATAAATTGCTAAAGGTTTTCTGAACTAATTATACCATTTGTATATCTGCAACAGACCATGAGAGTTCCAGTAGCTTCAAATCTTAACCAACATTTAATGGTATCAGCCTCAGGCACTCTGTTGGTGTATAATAACGCCCTGTGGTTTGAATTAGCATTTCCCCAGTGATCAATTATATACAGAACTATATAGTACTATCGCTATAGATTTAATATACCATTATTAAAATTTAAGGAGTTTTACATAAGAATCTAGATTTCTAGCTTTCATGAAACAGTGAAGGTCCTAGCAAAACTGGACTCATATCCATACATGGGAGCAATCAATAGAAGCTAGGCAGTGACTATGCTTTTAGGGCAACTGCCCAACTCTCCAGGATGCCCAGGCCTCCCATAACTGTCCAGCTCTCTAGGATGCCTTTGCCTTTTATAGCTGCTCAGCTGTCCGTTATCATGTGTCATCACATCCACAGAGATGCTCTCCTCCTTGTTAAGAAGACGGCAGGCTTCATCTCTAACTCATGACGCCACCAGTTCTGGGAAAGGGGTGGTAGGTAGATCAAGAGCACTAACTGGGAAAGGAATAGGAAAGGGAGAAATATAACTCCTTTTGTCCCAATGATGAAATACCCTATGGTGTTTAATATGTACACCATTCAATGGATCTGTTGCAAAAAGTTACACCTCAAGGCTGCACTGAGTAGGGGTTATTAAATATAAAAAGGGATCTAATTTCATGTCTTCTTTTAGAAAAGGAAAAATAAAGCGCTTCCACACGACTTCATTTAGAATGTGTTGTGTATTATAAAACACGGAAATGAGGAAGAAAATCCGGTTCACTCTCTCAGTGCTGTGATTCTGCTTTAATTCCAGGATTGTAAATGGAAAATGTATATGGAGATGGATGGGGACGAAGTCGCAATAACATACATAAAGGACGTGACTTTCAACACTAGCCTCCCTGATGCAGAGATTTTAAAGATGACAAAGGTAAGGTTCTATTTACAGCTTAAAAGCTTCTTCTGAATTCACAGATATCAAACAAAGACATTAGAATACCCCAGCGGTGGGCTTTTGTGCTCCTGGATGCTCACGTCAGCTCAGTCTCAAGCTGCCTCTTGAAAGACACATTTTATTTAGCGGATTGAGAGGATAATTTTTTTGTTAAAATTCCACTTATGCTGTGTGAACTAAAAAGCACTGCAAACAAAAAAAAGGTATCATTTTAATCCTACATTTCTTCATACTTACTCTATCATTTATTAAAGTAAAAAAAATGTTATCAATGAAAATATTTACTTGAAACTGGATTGACTTAAACTTTGAATAAACTTATGATTCTGGATTCATTTTTGCTCTTCACTGCTGGTGATGAGCGCAGGGCCTCGTGCATGCTGGACAATGCTCTACCCCTAAACTGCATCCCCAGCCTGAGCTATTCAGTATCTAGAAGGACACTGGCCACTTGAGACAAGGCCACTAGGAGGACTGGTTGTAGCCTCTGTAAATTCACATTGGAAATTTCTACAGTGATTGGAGGGCCTGTTAGTAATACAGAGTCACTGGAAACCCTAAAGAAAATCTGATAGAAATGCTAACTTGATCCTCAGAATGGAAAAAAAAAATCTTTTTTCCCCCTAACCATACTAAAAAAAAAACCATGGTAGAAGGCCTACTGCTTCAGACAAAGCACAGTAGGGCTGATCATCCTGACCTCAAGTTATCATGAACACTGGTACAAGAGTAACTTAACTGTGTATTGAGTTTCTGTGAAGAAAATGGAGTATTTTGCAAAGACCCAGAGTATAGACACAAGCAGGAAACAGAATGAGTCTACAAAGCCATGACATTTGACTTGTGTGTTCGCTACATAGACGTAAGATGGCTGAATGACCAAGTTCTTGTAACTTACAAATAGATTCATCAAAAGGGTGGCTTGGTATTCAGTGTTGGATCTCTCTACATAACTGGAATTCACTTCCATGGCATTACTTACCTATAAGACTATGGTTTGGTTTAGTGTTTCCTTACCTTGTGGGGACACACTATGTTTTGATGTCTGGGGACTAGAAAGGAGAGGTGTTCTCCCCTGGGTCACTGTTCTGTCCTCTCCTGTTGCCACAGTTGTCCCCTTGCTTCTCTGTCCTTAAGAAGGTGTGGCCATTGTTTACCATGAGAAGGAAGTTGTTCACTGCAAAAATAATGCAGTGCAACTGAAGAACTGGAAATAGATGCCTCTGCTGCCGTGCGCCAGTGCGAAAACCGCATACCAACAGTACTGGGGCTCACAGGAAAAATAGGATTGGGAAGGCCATTCAAACTTTGCAGAAACTTATTTAAATACACACACACACATACACACACACACACATACACAATAGCAATCTTAATTTATATAAAACCAGCCCAGTGCTGGGCAGTGGTGATGCACACCTTTAATCCCAGCACTCAGGAGGCAGAGGCAGGTGGATTTCTGAGTTCGAGGCCAGCCTGGTC
>NW_022196897.1:59277135-59334500 GCF_008632895.1 Mastomys coucha
AAAAAAAAAAAAAAAAAAAAAAAAAAACACAAACAAAAACAAAAAAACCAGCCCTGTTAAATGTCTCTTATATTCTATACCCAACTTGTACACATCCATTGTTTTTGTAGTCCCAACCAGGAAGGATAAGAGAATGAGAAGAAAATTAAAAAAAAAAAAAAATGATCAGAATTAGCATAAGATCCAAGATCTATAGGCTTCCTTTATCTTGAAACCATGGGAAGATGGCACCACAATGTCTTTATTGGTACAAGCCTCTTGGCAACAGTAGCCTGATGACTGAAAAGCTGAGAGATTATCAAAGCCTCTACAGTAGTCACTGCTTACCCTCAAGGAAGACACTCATGGGGCCTCTCAGATTATCAGGACATTTGTCTTAATATTGAGAAAGCTTTGGGCTACTGCTTTAAACAGCGTGAATCAATAACTTACCGATAGGATTGAATAACACGTCATTAATCACCCCAGACAGGATTGAGAACCTACATGGTGGTACATCTATGATACTAATACCTGGGAGGTTGAGGCAGGAGGATTATCCACCAGTTCTTAGCCAGAACTACACAGCCAGACCCTATCTCAAAAAGCACAGAAGACCGTGGAAGACCGGGACTACTGTCTCCCACCAGAAGGACATGCACATAATTCATTCAGCTATCCAAAGATATTGTTTGCAAACATATAAAAACAACAAAGCCCAAAAATATGTTATAAGCCAACAAGATTTTATGATAATTCTGTCCCTATTTGCAAATTGTGTATGGCACAACCGGTCTTAACTACACACAGCAGCACAGGGCTGTGTTCTGATACTAAGCCATCCTAACTTCCGTGTTTCAGCCACCATTTGTAATGGAGAAGTGGATCGTGGGAATACTGAAGGATCAGACTGTGGAGTGCACTGTCACATATGAGGTAAGCTCCTGAAAACAGGCTGGGAGTTTCAGCCCCTGTTAGTGAGCAGGGATTGGTCGTCTCTCAAGTGGGTACTTACAGATTAGTGTGTGCATTTACTGGAAGAGAAATGATATGTCAGCATGTATGTACAAAGATGAACACAATTTCTCTAGCAAAGTGTGAGGAAGGAAAGAGAGCGCAATAGAATTTAGGGTAATGCCTGGTCTATACTGTCATTAGATATCAATTGAGTACTATGTACACCCTACCTAATAATGTAAACAGTGAGTAGAACTCACTTGGAAGTAAGAATTTAGGAGAAAAGATCAACGAGTATTCAAAATACCAGCACATACTCCTATAACCACCTCCAGATTTATTGTTATAGTCAAATGGAAAGATTCCATAAGTTTCTACTTGAAAAAAATCAGCCGAGCAGTGGTTGGTGCATGCCTTTAATCTCAGCACTTGGGAGGCAGAGGCAGGCAGATCTCTGCGTTCAAGGCCAGCATGGTCTACAGAGTGAGTTCCAGGACAGCAGGGCTACATAGAGAAACCCTGTCTCGAAAAACCAAAAAGAGAGAGAAAGCCGGGGGGGGGGCGAGATGAGAAGAAAAAAAGAGAAAAGAAAAGAGAAGAAAAGAAAAAAATCATATTAAAAAACCATGCTATTAAAATGTACATGCTTAGCCAGGTGTAGAGGTGCACACCTTTAATCTCAGCCCACAGGGGGCAGAGGCAGACAGATCTCTATGAGTTCAACCCCAGCCTGGTCTACAAAGAGAGTCCAGGACAACCAGGGCTCTGTTACACAAAGAAACCCTGTCTCAAAAAACCAAACAAGTATACATTTAGCACTACCTGCTGACGGGGTAGAGAATAACCCAGTTACAAGTAACCAGTCACTATCATGTCAGATAGTGACAGGTGGAAACAAACAACAGCTCGGGGTGGTAGACTGTGTAGTCGGAGATCAGAGAACAGCCGTATGAACACCAGGTACAAGTCCTTAGGACACAGAGCACAATGCTAAAGCCAGACAGGTGAGCGAAGTCGGATCTGGGACCCCAGTAAGGACTCACTGTATGCACGGCAGGAAGTCTGTGGAAACAGTTTAAGGTTTAGAGATGATTCTGTTGTGAAAACCCACAAGATCTTCTGTACGATACATAAGTTACCAATACTTTACACTTAAAAGTTTTGTTTAAAATGGGGATTTAAAGGTTCATGCCTTTTACCATGTTGAAAATTCATGCTTACTGTTATAAAAACATCTCTTTGAAAGTATATTTCAATTCTGTATTTTTAAAAAAAAATGTATTTAATGTGAATAACATTGTAAAAAGTCAACAAGGTCTTCATGGCTGGTGGAACACTGACCCTAGCAAGGCAGGAACCTCATGCGGCACAGGCCGGAGGGGTACAGTCATAGCACTGAGTCTGAGGACAAGTGAAGGTACCGGTATGTATCTTCCATTGGTAGGGCATGCACATCTTTCATCCATTCACGACAGTGTTAGTAAGGATTCACCATAAGCCTCGAACCGTTAGGCAAGTACCCCTGCTCTGTCTCACAGACCTCAGGTAAATCCTGAAAGGTGGGTAATGGTTCTCTCCATTTAGCAGGAGAGAAGAGAGCCCCCACCCCGGGGGGCTCTGGGTACTCTGACAGAGTGAATGTGCTCACAGCCTGTGTCTCTCTCTGGGAACAGTGTCTCTTGCCTGACCCCACCCCCGACCTGTGAAGCCTCACAGTGGCTGTAGCAAGTTGCAGGAAGTTCCTGCAGACTGGACTTTGCATGCTGTGCCCTTGAGGTTTCCTGAGCTATCATCACAGTCTAGCGGTTTAGAATCAGAGGCCCGAACCTTGTCCACCTCACCCCACAGCCTGTGAGGCAGTAAGTGTGTCAGCAATCCTGATACCTGTTAACTGGTCCCTCCCTGCATCCACCCAGGAAAAGCCACCTTTAACTGATTCCAGCTTTGCCTGCTGCACACAACTCTGGGAACTCGCCATGCCTGCTGCTTGCCGCTGCTTCTTACTGCCCTCCCTCTCTTCTCCCCCCTTCCCCTCTCCTTTCTTCAACCCCTTCCTCCCTCTCAGTTCCTTCTTCTCTTCCTCCTCCTTCTCATGGGCTCTATGATGATAATAAGCCTCTTCTGTATTGTCCACTTTCCAGTTTCTAAAGATATTTTTTTCTTTCTCTTCCTTCCTTCCTTCCTCCCTTCCTTCCTTCTTTCCTTCCCTTTATCCTTCTTTTCCTCTTATTCTCTTCTTTTTTGAGACAAGATATTTCTATGTAGCCTTGGCTGGCCTCCTACTTGCTTTGAGACTAGGGCTGGCCTTGGACTTGCAGTGATCCACCTACTCCTGCCTCCTGAGCGCTGAGATAAAAGGCATGTACACTACACCCTACTGTATTGAATCCTAGAGATTCCTTTTTGTAGGAATTTAAGGCCACTTATAGGCCAAGCCAATGTCCCACTGAGCTACACCCAGTGCCCTAAAGAGACTGTAGTCTATACATGTATCTGGTACTGAGGAAAAGTTTCAGGACAAGAACTGTTGTCTTCGTCCAGGATCCTCTCCCGATACTAGATTTCTTCACATTCCATCTTGTCTCCCAGTGCACCTCTCATCTTCACTCACCTGGTAGCAGCCTTATTCCATTTTCTTCCCTATGTGTATCCTAGATCCTTGGACCAAAAAGTACTCTTAAAGAAAATATCAATGTCTGTTTATTCAATAAGGTATTTTTTTTTCAAATATGAAAGACATTTCTTATCAAAGAGGTAAATTGAGCTCTATCAAATGTTATAAATTCTGGGAGAAGCCAACCCTATTTTTTTTTAATATTTCCTTATTGATTTTATGTTTATGAGTATGGTATTGCTGACACACCAGAACAGAGCATCAGATCCCATTACAGATGGTTGTGAGCCACCATGTGATTGCTGGGAATTGAACTCGTGGCCTGTGGAAGAGCAGCCAATGTTCTTAACCGCTGAGCCTTATCTCCAGCCCGACAACTCTATTTTTATGTATTATAATCTAATAAGTAGAAAAGAGTATAGAATGGGAGAAGAGAGGGAGAAGGGAGAAGAAAAGGTACTAGAGTCTATTATGGGAAAGGGGGTGGAAGTGTTCCTCTTACTCAAATTCACTAATTTGGGCAAATGACATAATAACATGCATTTCCCCTTCTCATTTTATAAATGTATATATGTGTGATCATGGGCTTTTGATCTTTTTCTTTAACAGAGTGATGTCAGAACACCAAAACTCACTAAGCACGTGCACTCAATACAGTGGAACAGAACGAAGCCTCAGGATGAGGTGAAGGCGGTCCAGCTTGCCATTCAGACTCTGTTCTCCAGCTCAGAGGGCAATCCTGGCAGCAGATCTGACTCCAGTAAGTTAGTGTCTGAGCACAGCACGTGTGCCCGAGTCCAGAATGCTAGTGATGAGAGTCCCCTCACAGGGGTGAATGCCAGGCTGCTGGTGGCTCGGATGTCTAACACAGTATTTCTTGAGTTCTGAGAACTAGTGATGATGCCTGGCAATGATGGAGGAAGGGTGGGGGGAGGGAGGAAAAGGATGAACAAAACAAGAGTGGAATAGGAAGGACAGGAAGGAGAGGTTCCTCATGACGGCTCCGTGTATGAGACACTTGTCCACAAGCCTGACAATCTGGGTTCAAGCCCTATGACCCACTGGCAAGGAGAGAACTGACTTTTATCTGTTGGTCTCTAACCACACAAACATCATCATGGCATGAGCTATTCTACACACACACACACACATGCACACGCACACGCACATACACACAAATTTAAGAGAGATAGTAAATAGAAAAACTTTAATGCATATGCTAGATAATGGTGGTAATAATTTTAAAAATGTAGAAAAGCATACAAGGCCAGCTGACAGGCTATGAAATTGGTCATTATCCAGTGGAGCAAAAGTTCTGACTCCCTACTTGTGAGCTGAGAAACTCTAGGACTGTAGGACTGAGCACGCTCACAGCTATGCTGAAGGTGGATATGTACAAAGCCACGTGCAGTTCCCTCGTAACCATGAGACATACACACCAAGCACACAGAAACCCATGCTTTCTCGGCAGCACTTCTTTTTCCCCAAGAGAAAAGTATTTTTGTGACAGTGACCAGAAGGCTCTTGGTCAGGCGTGGAGACAAAGGCGGGACTCTAACTTACTGCCCTGGAGGGCAAGTGTCACTGAGTTATGACGGACAGTCTGGCCCCCTACATTGGCCACTGAAACATCTGACATGCCAAGCAGAACAAACATTCTTAAATGACCACCAGTCAGGGTGGCCAGGATCCTGAAGAACATTCAAAAGCCATCAACAAATTCTTTGACATCATGCCTTCACCTTTGTCAACAGTTGGTTTGCTTGTATTCTTTTGCAAATAGCCATCAGGGAACACTGTGACCACCATGACTAGGCTTAGGATTTTATAAAGACTCTTGAGCTACAAGCACACTGTCAGACACTTTTTAGGGCATGTTCTTCTGCCAAGGTTATTCCACATAGTAGGTCTGGATCTATACACACTCCCCTATCATGTGGCTATTTCTAAACTCCTTTATATTGGTTAAGTCTGTGTGCCTTGCCTAGTGTGCCTGCCATAGTCCTTCATGTTCTTCTTTCAGTTGGGTATGTTAGCTCACAGCTGTGATCACAGCACCCCGGTGGCTAAAGCAGGGGGACCATTCAAGTTTAAGGCCATCTAAGCTGTACAAGAGTCTCAAAAACAAAAGGAAAAGACTTCTTTCTAACAACTGATGTTTACAGGGCCTGTTTGACCCCTATAGCCCCGCCCCCATGAAGCCTGTGGGATTCTTCACTCTATGATTCTGCTGCATTTTCTCTTCTGAGAGGCGAGTTTCCCCATTTCCAAAATGGCTGCTAATGGCTTCTAAGTTTTACATAGTTCAAAGCCTACCATGTTGAGAGTCACCAAATAAATATTTGTTTTTTAAATCAGTCTGAGTTCCAGATTTCCTCTGGTAACACTTATGGGGCTAGTTTCTCCATGCAAGCCTCCATAGTCAGTGAACTGTATCATCAGGATGTGATGGATGGTGGTGAATGGCAGAAAACAAGCTGGGGTTGGAGGGAGGTCCTAAGCTCATCGACATTGTGACCATGGTGTTCCCTTCCCAGGACACTGCCCAGACCCCAAATCAGTGTCCCTTACATCTTCTAAGCATCATCTCCTAGGGAGCAGTAGTTATTCTTTCTTTAAGAGTGTACACAGAGAAAATCAGCACCCTACCCTCACCTCCTGCTAGGATTGCTCCCACAGTTTCTCTCTGGAAAGTGCCTGTCTTCCTCTAGTTTTTTTTTATTAGATATTTTCTTTATTTACATGCCATATGACTTCTCCTTTCCCAGTTTCCCCTAAAAAAACAACAACAAGAAGAACAAACCCCTGTTGCCTCCCCCTTCCTCCTGCTTGCCACCCCACCCTCTCCCACATGTAATAAGGACACATGCTCCACCATGTTCATAGCAGCCTTATTTATAACAGCCAGAAACTGGAAACAACCCAGATGTCCCTCAACAGAGGAATGGATACAGAAATTGTGGTACATCTACACAATGGAGTACTTCCTCTAGTTTTTAGCTTGTGCACCTCCCTTCTGCCCCCCCCCCACTCCCTTTTACTCGCTGTTCCAATGTAATATGAAGGCTCGGCTCACCTGTTAGATCAGGCGCATCCTTTTTCACCTGCCAGCAGCAGAAAACCCAATTTTTCCTGGCTTACCTCAATGGGTCTCCAAGTTTGGTTCTGCAGGATCCTCTGTGGCCAAGTCAGACATGCATACTCTCTGACCTATCTCTAGCAGTCAGCATTCCAAGAAACCTTCTAAAGTCCCTCAAACACTGGTTTAAATGAATAAAATGTATTGTTTTCCATTACAAAAAGTCGTAGGCTCTGGATGCAGTATGACAAGTACATTTGACTATGGCCTCTTCCTTCCCTTGCTGCCATACTCACTACACTGGCTCCACCCACGGCTTCCCTGCAGTGTCTGTTTCTGGCTACCCTGTAAACACAGTGATGTCCTGAAATCACCAGGCATCAGTCCTGACTCTTTTTTTTTTTTTTTTTTTTTTTTAAGATTTATTTATTTATTACAAGTAAGTACACTGGTAGCTGTCTTCAGACACTCCAGAAGAGGGCATCAGATCTCGTTGCTGGTGGTTGTGAGCCACCATGTGGTTGCTGGGATTTGAACTCAGGACCTTCAGAAGAGCAGTCGGTGCTCTTAACTGATGAGCCGTCTCTCCAGCCCCTTCTTGTATTTAGGAGAAAAGCCTTCTGGGAATCCAGCAGACTACCCCATTCTGCTTTGGGCAGGAGAGACATATGATGTTTGCTGGCATCAGCATATCTGTCATGGGCCTGCAGAGGCTGCAGAGACAGGACCCCAAAGCCAGGCCTTTTCATGGAAGCTAAAACTGTATAGAATTAGCAGTTTGGGAAGATGATGCTATGATACTATACCGTTTCATATGAAGTTTCTAAAACAGTCAGATCATGGCTGCAAAAATAGAAAAAATGCTAACCATATTACATTCTTAATGACAATGTACCTTTCCCACTAAGGGTTCATGGTAGTACAGAAAAAGGTCGGTGTACCTACCTAGCCTGGAACTTCCATGAACGGTAATGCTTGGCACACCCCCAAGCAGCCTTGAGACTGATTGCCTGAGCCAGGCTTATGAATTAGACATGCAGCTTCGTGGCTTAGAAGATGCTCATTTCCATTTTCCCCTGCAGGTGCGGACTGCCAATGGTTAGACACTCTGCGCATGCGGCAGATTGCATCCCACACTTCACTACAGCGTTCCCAAAGCAACCCCATCCTGGGGTCTCCTTTCTTCCCCTACTTTGCCAACCAAGATTCCTATGCTGCGGCGGTGAGGCGGACCCAGACTCCCGTGAAGTACCAGCAGATTACACCAAGCATCAACCCTTCCCGGAGCTCCTCCCCAACACAGTATGGGCTGACCAAAAACTTCTCTTCCCTGCACCTCAACTCCAGAGACAGCGGCTTCTCCAGCCTCAATGAGAGCTCCTCTGAGAGGGGCCGCTACTCAGACCGAAGCAGAAACAAGTACTACCGTGGCAGCGTATCCCTCAACTCTTCCCCGAAAGGAAGATACGGTGGGAAAAGTCAGCATTCCACACCTTCAAGAGAAAGGTATTCTGGAAAGTTCTATAGGCTGCCCCAGTCAGCACTGAACACTCATCAGTCCCCTGACTTCAAGAGGAGCCCAAATGACCATGACCGCCGTGTGCCCAGGACCATCCCCGGGATGCCTCTGCACCCCGAAACTGTCTCCAAAACAGGGGAAGAGGAGAGCAGGGTGAGCGAAGGGGGCTGGACTAAAGTGGAGTATCGGAAGAAGACACACAGGCAACTTTCGGCCAAGACTAGCAAGGAGAGAACCCGCGGCAACTACCGTGGGCGGAGGAACTTTTGAGGGATGGAATCAGATGCTCTTTTCCAAGTGGGTTATGTAGTGGTTTGTGCAATGGATTTTTGGTAATAAGATATCTTGAGATTCCAGGAACCAAAAAAGACTGGTTTGGGGGTTGGGAAACACCTTTTAACTAAAAGGACAACCAAAGCAGGGCCTCAATTATGGCTGATAGTCGACTAACGGTGGCAATTAAACTTGACAATACCTGCCCATGTTTCGTCCCCTGAATTAATATTGAAGCGGGAAGGGCTGTGACATTTATTCCATGCTGGGAACATTCTCCAGAGCAGGCTTGGAACTAGGATAAAGCTAGTGAGAACCACGGAAAAATCAAATGTCTGGACAAAACAGGATTCGTCTTATTTTCTATTTCATCTAAGGTTCCAAGATGGCTCAGCAAAGCACTGTGGGCAATCCTTTATTTAAAATTTGGGTATTTTGTTCATCATGAATTTTTGCATCTATTTTTTTTTTTTTTACCTATTGTGATGAAATATCATTTATCTCAATTGCTGAGGGATTTTTTTAAATGCCCCCCTAAATGTTGTGCCTAAGGCAAGTGCTTCACTCATCTCCACTGTGTTAGTATTTATTTTAGTGAGATATTTGTGTTTCTGTCATGGTTAGAATTGAACCGATTTGGCTTGTCATTTTTAGGTAATAAAAAAGATCCTTGAAGTTAATGTTGACTGTATGGTGGCTATCTCATTCATTAAGGTTCAATAGACAAGAGATCTAAATGGCCTGGAGGTTTGTGGCTGGCTCCTTTCCTGAGCTCCCAGGATGCTTTCCACCTTCACCATAGAAAGAGCAAAGAGGTGGGTGGAGAGACAGTCCGCTCAACATCCTTGGGATGTCAGAACTCTAAAATCTAAAAGAAAACATATGGAGCAGGATACTACCATCTCAAGCTAAAAGCCGGAGAAATTAAATTACCATTAGCCTTGTTAGAGCAAGGCAGTAAATACCAGCTTTGCAGCATTCGGTGTGCAGCAGCTGGGAGAGAAGAGGGGCTGCCGTAGTCGAGAGCAGGAAGCTGGTGACACGCAAGGATATGAAGCGCTATGAAATACTTCCTATTCTGCAAGTCAGAGTCAGGTGGCAACAAACCCTGTTATACATCAGATAGGTAAACATTACTCGCACTATGCTGAGATTCTGTTCAGCATCCACTAATACTAAATACTATGTGCCCTTTGATCTGTCCAGTATTCTCGATGCTTTATAGGAAGTCATGTGCTTCGTGGGTATTGCATGGGGTTGAATTCATGGAGTTGAATACTCTTCTTCTATTATAGAAAGAAGGCTTCACCATATGGTATGCATGCTCCAATGCAATACTTGGGGTCTGCTGGGATCATCAAGGATTTTTGTAGCCTTAAAGTCAAGACAGTAGGAAATGACTTCATCTACAAGGGAAACTTGTCATGGCCTATACGTTGACTATTTACCATCTGCACTTATTAACAAGCAAAGCATTGGGAGTGTAAATCAAGATGAGTTTAGTGGGTATGAGGTACCCATTTCCATCATGGCTGACCGACTTGTAAAGCTCTTAGGTCTTCGTCCTCTCCACTGGAATCCTTTATGTCAAACACAGTCTCTTTCCAGGTAGTCCCCCTCCTCTTTGGCTTTTCTTCTGAGTTTAAACAAAGCAAACAAACAGAAAGGTTAGCACAAAGCTTACTGTCTGGCTATGCTGTTTCCAAATAGGCAGTACATTCTTTGAGAATGTTGGGATAAATAACAGTCTTGAATCAGTCACTCTGAGGGGAATACAAAAGACAGTGTGAACCAGAACTACAGATGCACACAACTCCAGGTTGAAAGGTGCTGTGCAGGTGAACGTTGTGCCATGATCCTTGCCACCATCCTGCTTTTGTGGATTCCTGGGTTAGATAATCCAAACTGGCATGCAAGTGACTGACTGCATGTTCTCAGCCTTCTTTTGTACAGTGATTGGTCACAAAAAAAGTTGCTGCAACAGCCCGCCCAACTGACCACTTTGTAAAGTCTCGCAGAAAAGTACTTGTCAGCATTGATGCCTCCAGTCAAAATCAAAACAAGAACAGCTGCAGTCTGGCTTTGGGTTGTAAAGATGTAATAAGAATTGGCCATGCTTTTCTGGCTTGTTTCTTCTCTCTCTCCTCTGTCTCTCTCTTTCTCTCTCTGTCTCTGGCTGTCTCTCTCTGTCTCTGTCTATCTCTCTCAGTCTCTGTCTGTCTCTCTCTGTCTCTATCTCTCTCTGTCTCTCTCTCAACAATAGTCTTCAGACATTTGTAAGGTTAGAAGATGGATGTAAATCCAGAGCAGAGCAAAAATGTAATAAGACATCATGATCAATTACCAAAACAGAAACTGAAAACATAGCAGCCTGGGGTTTTGTTATGTACTTAGTATTCATAAGGCTTTTGGTTCAATTCTCAACACCAGAGAACAAAGTAAATCACTTTCCAATAGTCAGGACATATATAATTGGAAGAGGCTGAGGTTAAGACAGACAGAGAGACAAAGAGGAAAATTTTTAGGTAAGTATGTAAGGGTGTGGCTCATTAGCAGGGCGCAGGACATGTGTACATAAATGAGCAGAATTGTTAACAATTGCTTTCATCTGGTTTACCAGGACTATAGCTTTATAGAGAAAAATAAACTATAATGTACTTAAAATGATTGACAGTGAAACTGAGGTTGGTAGAATGTGCTTGGGAATTCTGTCTATGGTGGGCCATTTCCAGTGCAGAGGTACCAAAATAGCGCATAAGCTTCCTGAGACCCTTCTCTGAATAGATACTGCCTGAGCAAGCTGGTACAGATGTGGGGTGCTTCTGAGGGAAGCTAGGTTAAGGCATTTCCTGCAAAAGCTAGCTCCAAGTGATAAGTTGTGGTTGGGGAAAACAGAAGCTGAACTATGACTGGAAAGATATTCTATGACACATAAGATATTCCTTGTAAACTTTAAAATATATATTAAGCCCGTAGGAGAAACCACTTTGGGGGACTTTAATAGAAAAGAGCCACAGAAAGGGCTCAGTGGATAAGGCACTGCTGCTCAAGCCTAAGAAGTAGCGCTTAGATCCCTAGAACCCGTATCAAAAGCCAGATGTGACAGCACTGTCAACTTGGTGTTCCTAGGTGAAGTGGAAAGCAGAGAGTGGCCCAGAAGCTGGAGAGCTGGCTGGCCTAGCATACAAAGAGAAGCAGAGAAACAAGAGAGACTCGGCTTCAAAATAAGGTGGAAGTGAGGACTGACACCTGAATGTTATCCTCTGATCTCCACACTCAGACCATGTGTCCTAGCTAGGGTTTCCATTGCTGTGAAGAGACGCCAGGACCAAGGCAACTCTTATAAAGGACAGTATTTAATTAGGGCTGGCTTACAGCTTCAGTCCATTCTCATCATGGCGGGAGGCAAGGCAGCATCCAGGCAGAAATGGTGTTGGAGGAACTGAGAGCTCTACACTTTGTTCCAAAGCCAAACAGAAGACTGGCTCTCACATGGCTAGGAGGAGGGTCTCAAAGCCCACCCCCACAGTGAAACACTTCCTCCAACAAGGCCATACCTACTCCAACAGAGTCATATCTCCTGATTGTGCCACTCCCTGAGCCAAACATACAAACCACCACACAGGCCTTATTGTTGTTGTTGTTGTTTTTTAAGATATATCTATTTAATGCTTATGGATGTTTTGTTCTCACTCAAATAAACATAGACAGACTGAGACGCAGCATATAGACCACACACATCACATACACACACATACGTACTCATGATTAATATAAGCATGGTAAATGTTATACTACATAGAAAATTAAAGAAAATTCACTCTGTATTTGTATTGACAAAAAACATTTCTCAATATTTATATAGCTGGTCTAATTATTTGCCTATAAATACAGAATCAAACTATCCTGAGGTCTTCTGAGAGTGGTCAAAATATCCAGTAGTTCAACATTCCAAGGTCAAAACATCCTAGAGAGCTCGGGCATTCTCACTTCACTGAGCCTCTTTCCATGCAGAGTCCCATAATAGTTTATAGACACTTCCCAGGACCCATCTCTGGAACATATTCTTCCTCCTTAACAAGTTGGTACAGGTGTGGTACGCTCTGTAACTCTGGCTCCAGAAGCTGCTCTCAGGAGCCATCATGATTTGGTTGTGTGAACTTGTCCAGGGTGCAGTGTTACTTAATTCTGAGATTACAGAGACTGCACTTTAGGAGCCTTTGAACAATCGTTTGCCATTGTTGAATTGGAGCACTGCCTTGAAGCCTGGCTGGCCTTAGGAGAACAGAGCATAGCACCGGGCCTAGCTCCTCCTCTCATCCACCTGCGTTTTCTGCCTTATGAGGTGACTGGAGTGGTGAAGAGCCAAATCCATGGTGGAGAGTTTCCAAACATTAGTTACTCATACCAGTGGCTTCTTTTTCACTCTCTTGCCTGTTGCCTAACCAATGGCCATGCCTGTTCAAGACAACACAATTAAAACCTGGAGACTTCTCTGGCCTTACAGTTCATTGACAGTTAAAATGGAGTCTCGACACTGATAACTGGTGTTTTACTCAACTCTACCGGAGAAGTCCCTTCCCTACCAACAGCTGTGTTTCTCTCAGTCCTTGGAGTCTGGCTGAGAGAAAAAATTTGAGCAAAACCTTCACATGAGCTACCCCCTGCCCAAGCTCACATAAACAGAACAGGATTAACCAGCAGGACCCCCCTAAAATGACACAGGTATCCACTTGGTCTGCAAAGTATACAACTGTGGGGGTGATGATCATGTGCCAAGCTCTCAACCTCTTCTATAGTGCTTCCTCAGGCCTTTCAGCCATGCAAATTAGTCATCCTTTTGTCTGGGAACTTGGAAACTTTGTGTACCCCAACCTGCTTCCACAGTTAACCTTCCGCCCATAGCTAAAATGCTGCTCCCCATTGGGAATTCCACCGTCACCAGCTGCCACTGTCCTGCCCTGTCCACAGAACTACTTGGCCACTCAGTCATGTTTATCAACCACTCTAATGGAATTATCCCCAAGTTTGTCTACATTTGCTTGGATGGCTAGGGTATTAGCTGTACAGAGCAGGAATTACATTTGGTCATTATATTATATAAGTTATATATAGTATATCATCTTCATTATATTAATTATATTATATTATATTATATTATTATATCTTGGTCACCAGTATAGCTTTTAAATGGTACTCAGCTTATTTATTAAGTGAATGGAACAGTCAATTAATCAGTCTACCAAGACTTCAAATCTTTAAATTCTTCTTCTAATTGCACACTCATTGTCATTAATAGGCGCCTCCAAACCAAAAAAAAAAAAATAGATCTAGTGTTAAAACAGTTACCTTTCTGAGACTTTCTGTCAGATTATCTCTTGTAAGCTTGCAATGTGAGTCAGTCCCTGAGCACAACTCCAAGATGAGACACCAGTTATGTTCTGAAACCAATTCTGGGTATCCTAAGACCCTTCTAGGGAATGAATGGCCAGTCTGGTTTTCCCAAGATGCTTCTCCTCACCTTGTAGGAAACTGGATTCATTTTCCATTTCTAGTTTGTATACTTAGCATAGGACTTTCAGTTACTGCCTGTCACAGGAATAACAAAGAAGAGATGTGATTGTGTATTGGTGCACAGAACTGTGCACAAAATCTGCCCCGGCAGTCATCTCCCCATCCCCAACCCCCTTACCCCTGTCCTCCTCCAGGTCTTAAGCCCTCTCACTAATGGCCTCACTATGTCCATTCAGACTGAGTCTGGGTGCAAGACAATTCAAGATTCATCAGCTGGTTGTGGCTGTTTATCAAGATGTCCAAACTGGCTCCTTTGCTATGTGTAAGCAATTTAATTTTGAGCCTAATTTTAATCTGCACAACACTGTCTGTCTGCATCTGCTGTGTTAAAGCCATCATTAGCATTTAAAGGGAAAACTGATGGTATTGATCACTCTTATTAAAACCAAGCAACTGTACAGCTGAGCGACTAAGCGAGCTCTCCAGCCACTGCAGGCCCAGCCAAAGTTGATGTTCTCAGAACATCTACACAGATAGAAATGTGACATGAAAGCAGGGGTGTAACTGACATCTGTGACTTACAGCTCACCACCTCGCGGCACCCCATCCCAGATCCCCAGATCCTGAGCTTCTTGAAAATAGCCAACTCCTCGAAAAACCAAAAAAGAAAAAAAGAAAAAAGAAAGAAAGAAAATAGCCAACTCTATTTGCTTCTGAACTTCTTGCATTTCTTCCAGCTAGCACACAATGGCTTCTCAATAATGTTCTGGCGAGTGAATACATTAGAGAAGGAAGGTTAAGAATCCCCTGGGTTATATAAACATTCTTCAGGAGCAATTGTATCTTTATTACAGACCTTGTAATAGCTATGGTTTGCTGTGTAACAAATTGTCCCAAGAATTAAAGAACAGCTTAAATAAAGAATAACTATTTATGATCCCAGATGGTGTCTATGAATACGAATTCAGGAGTGACCTTTATGGGTGGCTCCATTTTTCAGACAAGATCGCGTTGTTTCTCACACTCCTAGAACGTACTGTTTAGTCCAGGGTGACCTTGAACTTGTGATCCTGCTGCCTCTGCCTCTGGTGTGCTGACCTTTCATGTGGGTCTCATGATGCCTGGCTAGTCTGAGTTTTTTAATGAAGTATCAATCAGACGGTTGGTTGGGTTGCTTTCTAGAAGGAGGCAGGAGGACCCACTTTCAAGATTCTCCACCTAATGGTACTGGTTGTCAGCAAAATGCCTCAGTTTCTCCCTATGTCTTTCCACACATTATAAAACCTTTGTGACAAGATAGCTGGAGTCCTCAGAGAGACTTATCCAAGGGGATAAGAAAGCCACAGTCTCTTTTGCTTGGTTTCAGAACTCTTGTCCAGTCTTTCCTGGAGCATCTTAGTGCTTGTACCAGTTAACCCTGTTCAGTCTGAAAAGAAGAAAGCACCAGGCCATGCAACCCTTCGGAGGGCCATCTTGTACACTGGCCACCATAGACAACCACAGTCTCTCTGCTCCCCTTTGTAAATTAGAATCTTTTCTGGGTTTTGCCTCTTCTGCTTGTTTTACATTCTCCCACAATCTATAATTTGAATGTGAGCATAGTTCAGCTGAACACAGAACAGGAAGAGCTGGCACCCTGGGCTTGGATTTCACAGCCTCCAGAACTGTGAGAAACTGAGGAAATAGCCTGCCTCCATCTTAGGTTTAAAAGCCATTTTATAGCCGGGCGGTGGTGGCGCACGCCTTTAATCCCAGCACTTGGGAGGCAGAGGCAGGCGGATTTCTGAGTTTGAGGCCAGCCTGGTCTCCAGAGTGAGTTCCAGGACAGCCAGGACTACACAGAGAAACCCTGTCTCGAAAAACAAAAAAACAAACAAACAAAAAAAAGCCATTTTATAGTAAAGACAAATGAGGTTCATTCCTGTTTGTGATTAAACCTCTGTTTCTCAAGATTTGGGTTATACCCCACCTAAAACCTTAACTACCAAAGGTTCTGTACTGCCTGTTCCAGGAATGGCAACTGTGTCTTTGTTTTGAAAAGTTAATGATCACCTTGCAACCCTACCTTTGTTTTGAATGGGTTGTTATGGTCCTTGTAAGGACCACCTGTGGTTACATCCACCTTGCACCTATCATGGCTTTGGAGGTCATTATGACTAACTTGCTATGCTTACATGCTCCTATAACCCTGCCTGTTTTGCCTGCCAAATCCCCCATTTGGAAACCTTTTACTGCTGAGCTATAAAAATCCTTGTCTTCCTCATATACAATGCTGACTCCTCAAACCCCACCTTAGAGGGAGGCAGCCCATGTACACAAATAAAAAAGCTTGCTTTAATTAATTGCTTTCTTCAAGATGGCCAACCATGATGATTTGGGTCAGTGGTCTTTCTCCTTCCATCTTTGGAATTAACAAAACGAATGCTTCTTTATAGAGACCCAGTCTATGACAATTCAAAGGAAATGGCACCCCACCCCCACCCCACCACTACCCCCATCGCATCCCCCATTCTACCAAAAGGCTTGGCTGTGTCTTGTCTTCACTGTCAGGAGCGACTAAGGAATGCCCACAAGAGGCTTATGGGACTCAGTTCTTTGGTTATCAGATTATTGAGACAATAGGTCACAAAGAATAAAATCTCCCCAGGAATCTCACACTCCAGAAGAAAGAAAAGTTGAATCTCTTGTACCAGCTAGACAAAGAACTTGTCTCTCAAGAAGAACATCTTACACAATATGATAACTTGTCAGACCACCTCAAAGAACAGACCAGAGCTAAGACACGGGCGATGAGCAAGACCACATCCTAACTGGGAGTGCTTAGCTATGAGTAAGTACTTCTTGCTCATAGTACTATTTCTTTCTTTGTTTTTACATGTGTTGATCTTATTTTCTAAGTGTTGGGCCCAACAGTGCACACATGGAGGTCAGAGACCAACTTTGGAAGCAGATGCTCTCCCTCCCCTGGGGGGGTTCTTGGTATCAAATCCAGCTCGCCAAGCTCTGCAGTGAGTACATTTACCCTCCGCACCGTTTCACCAGCCCTTGAGCTCTTTTTAAATCCAAACTTCAAGACTGCACCCCAAAAATGGAATTGGGAGGGGGAGTCTTCATTTGTTGTTCATCCAAATATAACCACACTGAATAAATCTCTTTTTTTTTTCCTGCTTCTCACCATTATTTATCTCTTTAATTGGTTTGTATCAGATGTCTCAGCCTAGCTTGTTGGTGCTCCTGGGGTCCAAAGTTTTACCCTAAAAAACCCCTTTGACATTGATGTGTGACTCAATGGTAAAGATTTACCTAGCATGAGCCCAGCCCTGAGCTGCAGCATTGGCAGTGAAAAAGACCATACTGGCCTGTTCAAACTCATGGAAGCAGATTACGGCTAGCATTTACTCAGTGTATTCGTGCCAGGCCTGGTTCTAAATTCGTTCCTTGTTTAAGCACCACCCAACCTTGTGTGGTAGATGCAACTCCTATCTCCATGTTTCACGAGGGGGTTAGTTATTTGCCCAAGATAATAGAAAGGAAATTGGAACCATAAGAGGATAGAACCCACAAAGATGGGTGGGTGCTAGAGGATGCCTCAGAATTTGAGGTGGCTGGGATGCAGGCCTTTCCTTGGTGTTCCTCTGTTAATGTGATTGAGTTGTCAGTTGTGGCCAGTAGAAAAAGGACAAGAGGGTTGAGAGAGATATTAATTAATTACAAAATTGTTATTCTCTGCTAATTAGCTTGTTACTAGGGTACATTTACACAACTTATGGTTTAACAGCTATATTTCTATAAAGAATTTAGAAGAACTATTAGCATCAGGGCCTCCAAAGCCAGTGACATCACATGGGCAGGCCTCACAGACCTGTTGCTAGGGCAACAGCTGCCATATTCCCAGAATCCATTGGGCTCACCTTCCACCTTTACCTGCGGCCACTACATCAGAACACACACACACACACACACACACACATACATATATGTACACATACACGGGAAACACTCCTTCCTTGCTCTCGCTCTCTCTCTCTCTCTCCCTCCTCTCTCTCTGCTACTGCCCCCTCTCCTCTCAATTTAACCTCTTACACATGGAACTGTTTGGGCCTACTGTGAGGTATGTTCTGATGTGACCCGCCATTTTAACACATCATTTGGTGCGGAAGCCCGAGAATTGGCAGTTCCATCAGCAGCCGCTAAGTTGCTCTGCAACAAGGACCAGCAGAGATCACGGCCACGTGGACCAGTCACAGCACCGGCAACCATGGCTGCCCTGAGCACACAAGTTCGCTGCCCCCTCAGCTGGTGGCTATGAGAGTTGCAGGCTTTGACCATGCAAGCTGCCGCTGCTGAAGCCACAACCATCAAGTTGCAGCAGAGGATCCGGAGCTGCCCCACTCACCGCACATATGAACTTCTACCATGTGAGCTGTGCCTCGCCTGGTCTATCAGGTGGGGTTAGCCTCTGCTCAGGCCCAGACCTATCCATTCAGTTTCACGTTTTCTATTTACCAGTCCGCTATAATTCTCGCACAGACACCGGCATATTAATTGATAGGATCAGTCAAGGGGAGGACCTCCAGCTTTCCAAATAAAGCCAGGCCAGCCTTCTCTGGGAACTACGGGGTTTACAGTCATGCCTCCCAGCTGACTTACGTCTTAGGACTTCTGCCATTGGTTGCCCCTCCCTCGAAAGCAACTCTTCATTCCCCAATTATTCCGGGCTCTTACAGCTGAACCAAACCCTCGGTACGGGGTGAGTTGCTTTCTGCAGCAGGCCCGGGATCTGCTGGGTAGCCACTAGGGGGTCCTCACGACAACTTGGGCCACTAGCCTGGCTGATATTTTTTGATTTTTGGACTGTTCTCAGGACGCTGATATGAATAGTACCTGCCAATGGGTGTCAGAATGTCTTCGACTGTACCTCCAGGCACCCCACTGGGATGTCTCCTGTAAAATCTCAAATCTTAATGCCTGACTTGAAGGCATCAAAATTAACATATCTCTGCAATAAGATCTGGATTAAATATCAACTAGATGGGAGTTCAAAATGGTCACTTAATGGCACCCTAGATCCAACTATTTTAAAGGATTTTTTTTCTTTTTTGTTCTTCTTTTTTTTTTCTTGGTTTTTTTGAGACAGAGTTTCTCTATATAGCCCTGGCTGTCCTAGAACTCACTCTGTAGACCAGGCTGGCCTTGACCTCAAAAATCTGCCTGCCTCTGCCTCCCAAGTACTGGGACTAAAGGCATGTGCCACCACTGCCCAGTATTAAGGGATCTTAATACATACTGCCAGCAAACTGGCAAATGAAAGGAGTTTCTTTATGTCCAAGCATTTATCTATCTCCATTCCAATCCCTCCTTGTGCTCTTCTTGTTCCCCAACCCAACTTCTCTTAGCCATGAAATCTACACAACCTCCACTAGATGACGCTACAATGCTAGATCCAGCCAATGAACCACCCCCTTTTTGCTGCAGATCTGTCTCCATGCCACCAAAAACCCAAACTGCTGCCTCAGTTTCTCCTCCTCACCAGGATGCCCCACAGCCTGCTAGACTCCTCTCCAGACTCCTCCCCTTCTGTGCCAGCTGTGGGCTTCTCCAAATGCCCCACATGGACAGCTACCTTCACTCCTCCTGTCACCCACTCTAAGGCTAACAGCCAAACCTCCAAGTCCTTCCTCCCCAGAGACATCTGACCCAGCAACGATCCTTCCTCTAAGGAAAGTTGCTAGAGTAGATGGTCTTGTCAGAGTACATTTTCCGTTCTCACTTAGTGAACTTTCCCAAATAGAAAACAGGCTGGGGTCCTATACTTCTAACTCTTCCAAGTTTATTAAAGAGTTCCAGTATATCACTCAATCCATGATGTTCATATGATTCTTTCTAATGATTTACTTCCTGAGGAACGCAGACGAGTCTGGGAAGAGGCAAGAGTGCATGCAGATGGAATTCACCAAACAGACAGCACATACCCAACTGGCTCTGAGACGCGGCCGGACCAGGATCCCTTACAATTCTGCAGGTGATATTTTAGCCAGGGACAGATTCATTGCATGCCTTCTGGCTGGTCTTAGAAAAGCATCCTTAAAGCCAGTAAATTTTGAAAAACTCCAAGAGGTTGTTCAGGACAAGCAGGAGAATCCATCTCAATTTTTAGAATGCCTTATGAAGGCTTTATTACAGCATACCAATCTGGACCCTGAAAACCCAGAAGGTAAGCAACTTCTGATGACCTACTTTTTTTCCCAGAGCTACCCCAACATAAGAGCTAAACTTAAGAAACTGGAGAGGAGACCCCTAACTCCACAAAGAAGTCTTAGCGCTGGCCTTCAAAGTGTACCATGAGAGAGATGATAAAGTCCGCAAACAAAAATACCATATGCTGGCAAAGGCTGTCAAACCAGCCCCAGCCACTACCCCGGACTCATGGTCTCCTAAGACTTAGGGACCACCAGGTACCTGCTACAAATGTGGTCAAAAAGATCATTGGGCAAAAACCTGCCCTAACTTTGGCAAGCCAAGGGGGGCCATGACCTAGGTGCCATCAAGAGGGACATTGGACTGTTGATTGCCCTCATGTTACGCAGAACAGGGGGACATCACTCCCAGATAACCCTTCAACTGATCCCCTAGGCTTGACTATGGCCAACTGAGGAGGCTCGAGCTCCCCTGACCCAATCACTGCCATCACTAGCAGGGAGCCCCGGGTAGATATCGTGGTATGTGGGCAGCCCATCTCCTTCCTCTTGGACACTGGAGCCACTTAATCGGTCCTGATGGAGGTTTGGGGACCCACTTCTCCTTCTCGTTTTCCTATTTTTGGGGTAGGAGGACAACCTTACTTCCCTCTCCAGACCCTACCACTTAGTTGCATTTTTAGGGGTGTACCTCTCACCCATTCCTTGATAGTGCCAACATGTCCTGTCCCCATATTGGGAAGGGATCTTCTAGCTAGGCTGAGAGCCTCTTTTCCTTTGCTCCCCACATTTGCCTAAACCTAGGCTCGTCAGCAGTTCCTCTGTTCCTTCTCCTAGCTAGGCAACCTACTAACACTATCATGTTATTTCCTTTACCAGCTTCTCCGGTAGATTCCCGAGTGTCTGGAACCCCTCTGTTGCTAAACACCATTCTCCTGTTATCATCCAATTACTGGATTCTACCAGGACCATAACCCAAGCTCAATACCCTCTCTCTCTCCAGAGCCTCAGGGGACTTAAGCCTATTATTTCCGACCTCTTGAGAAAAAAACTCCTTCACCCCACCTCTTCTCCCTTTAACACCCCTATACTAGCAGTTAAGAGGCCTAATGGTAACTATCATCTGGTTCAAGACCTCAGACTCATTAATTCTGCAGTAGTTCCTCTCTATCCTGTTGTGGCTAACCCTTATACGCTTCTTTTCACTATCCCCTCAGGGACTTCCCATTTCTCAGTCTTAGATCTCAAGGATGCATTTTTCTCTATCCCTCTAGATGCCCAGTCACAAAACATATTTGCCTTTACCTGGAACAGATCCTGATACCCACTTTTCTACTCAACTTACCTCAGGGGTTCTGGGATAGCCCACATCTATTTGGTCAGGCCCTGGCTTCTGACTTACTCTCCTTGTCTCTCCCTAAATCTAAGGTTATACTTTATGTAGACGATATCCTTCTCTGTAGCCCCTCTCTAGAAATTAGTCAAGCTGACATCTCTACTCTTCTAAATTTCCTCTCCAATCGAGGCTACAGGGTCTCACCTTCTAATGTCCAACTATCCACCCCTCAGGTCACCTATTTGGGACTAACAATTACCCCAACCCACAAGGCCTTAGATAGAAAGAATCTGATTCAGTCTCTAACCGTTCCTAGGATGAGATTTTATCATTCCTAGGAATAGCTAGCTTTTTACATTCGTGGGTCCCTTCCTTTTCCCTCCTTTCTCGTCCCCTATATGAAGCAGCATTAGGCCCCACCCACGAACCTCTTCTCAAACCTATTACCAAGCCCTTTCAAAGGCTTCAACATGTTCTCCTTAAGGCTCCAGCTTTACATCTCCCTGACCTGACTCGTCCTTTTTCCCTCTATGTAACTGAAAAAGTGGGATTTGCCCTTGGAGTCTCAGGTCATCAACTGGGACCCTCTTTTGCACCTGTAGCTTACTTATCAAAAAAACTAGATCTAACCATCCAGGGATGGGCACCTTGTATCCGAACCTTAGCAGTTGCTGAACTCCTCATTCGAGAGTCAAAAAGTTAACCTTTGGGTTGCCTATAACTGTCTTCTCTTCTCATAACTTGTCACGGCTCCTAATTTATAAAGGCTTACAGACTCTACCTCCCTCTAGGGTTCTTTCCCTTCAGGTAGCTCTAATAGAAGATTCCACGCTCACCTTCCAATCATGCCTGCCTCTTAATATTTCTAACCTTCTCCCTCCACCTAATACTGACCACTCCCTATCTCACTTCTGCACTGAAACTTTAGAGGAACTATTACCTCATCCTTCACACATACAGGAGGGCACATTGCCTCAGGCCATTTATATCTGGTATACAGATGGAAGCTCCTTTTTACATGAAGGGGCTAGAAAAGCTGATTATGCCATAGTGTCAGACACCAAGGTGGTAGAGGCACAGGCCCCTCCTACTCATACGACCAATCAATGGGCTGAACTAATAGCCCTTACCTGTGCCTTTCAACTGGCACTGGGAAAATCCCTCAACATCTATACAGATTCCAAATATGCTTTTCATATCCTTCTGTCTCATGCTGCTATCTGGAAGGAATGTGGGTTACTTACCATGAAAGGAGGATCAGTAACTAATGCAAACCAAATTATGGCCACACTAACAGGAACCATACCAGGAAAGTGGTATAGATAAAAATCTGTGTGATGTTTTTATTTGTGAGTTCATTGCAATAAATTGATTTTTACTTAATTCTTAAACACAGAGAGAAAAAGAGAGAAGGTCGGCATGATCTACATGGCAAGTTCCAGGCTGGCCATGGCTACATGAGAATTTGAGTTAAAAATAAAATAGATATATAGATATATAGATGGATGGATAGATATAAACTTAAAAAATTAATTCTTAAAAAAACATGTAATAGGTCACAAAATTTTGTAAACCAAGGCATAGTTCATTTAAATCTTTTTTGTTGTTGTTGTTGTTGTTGTTTGTTTTTTGTTTTTTCGAGATAGGGTTTCTCTGTGTAGCCCTGGCTATTCTGGAACTCACTCTGTAGACCAGGCTAGCCTTGAACTCAGAAATCTGCCTGCCTCTGCCTCCCAAGTGCTGGGATTAAAGGTATGCGCCACCACCATTTAAATCTTCTTAAAAGCTGCTGTGTAAGGTCCCATCAAAAACAGACTTTCTGAAAACATGGTAGGAAAGATCTGGGGATCAGTAGGCCATCCCCTCTCATTGGGGTCAGATACATACTAAAGGTCATACAGTCTTTAAGATATTTTCTTATACCAAGTATGGTGGCACATGACTGTAATCTCAGCACTGAGACTAAGACAGAAGGATCTCAAGTTCAAAGTCAGCTCGGGCTACATGAGGAGTTCAAGATCAGCCTGGGCTGTACTATATGTAAGACCTTGTCTGAAACATAATGAGATGGGATTGGTTTTGTTTACATTTAGTTTATGAATTCATTTGGGGTGGTATAAATACATTGACAGTCAACTGTAAACTACGAAGTGTATGGTTTTCTCCGTGGTAGTGTTTAAGTAACATTATAATCAGAGTACTTGGAGAATGTAATAGTCTCTTCCCTCTAAATACTCTTTAATTTTTTATTACATTTACTAATTTGTTTATATGAAGGTAGGAGTAGGTTGTACATGCCATGGCAAGTCCCAGCAAGTGGGTCCTAGAGATTGAACTCAGGTGGGTCATGAGTTCTGGCTGCAAACACCTTTACCTGCTGAGCCTTCTTGCCATTCCTTCTTTTTATAAGACTATAGAAAGTTGTTTGACTTTAGATAATAGTGAGTTAGCTTAATCCTGCTAATTTTCAGATGGTGGACAGGACCCTGAGATATAAAGGAAGTGATGAGTTACGTAAGACCCAAACCATTGGATTTATCTACCTGCTGGGCACTTGGGTCCCCGTGAACTCAGTGTCACAGAAAGATGGTGACAGACCAGGGCTAGGTCGTTTAGACCTGTATTGTTTTAGAGACCTGGCCTCAGGAGCTATTTCTCTTTGCCCACCTGAGATCCCCTCACTGAAGTAGCTTTCTGATGTTTCTGCTTTTGTTCTCTCCCAGCTCAGAAGCAGCATTACTCAGAGCCAGTCATGTGTCAAGTGCTTTATAAGTGTGTCATTTGACCTCACAAATCCTGAATTATTTTCAGTTCTGTGTTGTTGACCGTTTTGTTTTTCTGTGTCTTTGTCTGGCTGAAGTTTCTCTAGTGGGGCAGCTTTTCACGCTCAATAGCTGCTGAGTGCTCCTGCGGGGTGGCCCCATAGTAGACCATTGTGCCTGTTACAGAAATCAAGAATTAATGATACTTGTCCGGTTATTATCTTGAGAGCTTGTTGTCCTTAAGGAGAGACAGTTCATTTTCCTTGGTATATGACTGTGGCGATTTGGTACTCAACAAAAACTCGTTTGCATGCTTGTGAAACCACTGTATTTTACAGTGTTCTGCTGTGAGCCGCACTTTCCTCAGCCAGGTTCTCTAAAAGAAAACATCCTGCTCCCTGTCCCTCATCTTTCACTTTTACACAAACAGGTTTCTCAGACAAATGGGAAAACTATCAGATGGAATGATGCCTGGCCTTCACCAGGTAGTCTACAAGCAAGCCACAGATGCTGGGGTCCCAGTAGCTGCCTGCATTCACACCTTACAGATGTGAAAAGAACTCCCTGCAGGAATTAGGAAAATCAAAAAATACATCCATATTAGAATGCAGAGGAACCTGACTCCAGTCTTTTGTTAAATCTCTGTGTTCTCTCCTTCACCCCACACAGTCGCTGCAAGACAAGGCAGAGTCCAGCCTTAGCTTTGGAAATACAACCGGAAGGAGCTTTGTCAGGCAGTGGCTGACCCCTGGTGCTAAAAAAAGAAGGCTCTAGGCTTTCCCCAGGGAGAACTGGGCTGGGTGTGGCTAAGCAGTCAGAACTTGACTAATGCGTACCAGCACTACAAAACCAACAGACGATTAAGAAGAACATGAAATGACTAGAAAAGAGTCACTACCACACATGCTCTCTCGTTCTAAGCTTTAATAAGAATGCTGAGATGTCCTTCCTAAATGAAGTTAGGTTAGCCAGAAGAGGAGAGAAAGGAGAAGATAAAAATGAGCTTATTTAATTGCTACTAAAGCTTTGGACTAAAAGAACAAAGAAGGAAAGGAGAACTGTACCTTAGTTCCTTTCCAAAACATTAGAGATTAGCCATAAGAGGGACTGTGTTCTGTTTGCAGATGTGGCCAGCCTGAGAAGAACGAACACTTCTTCCTAGGGACTGTCCCCCTTACCCCAGGACTTCACCCAGTTTGCTGTGTCCCACGCATCTTCTCCCTCGCCAGGGCAGGTTCAATGTAAGCAAGTTATACTTTTTCCCCAAAGTGTCCTTATAAAATGCTCTGGCTTCTTAATCAGATGAACATTTCCCTACTGCTCTGAAGGCTCAGGTAAACTAATACCAGAACCCACCTCTTTTCCCTTTTGGCTGGCATCTGTCACTGCTCAATAAAAAAAAATCCTTTTGTCTCAGAGATTTCTTAGTTGCTATCATGTAAACGGTTTCCTGACTGCAGTGTTTGGAAGACAAAACACTGCCACTACCTGGCAAGGGAAGGAGAGATGCATAAAGTCTTTATGAACGTTCAGGGATTGGCCTGTGACATCTGGCTTGGAACTGGCCACCCTTAGGGTCGGTGATAGTCAGCAGGTTTTTCCAGAGACCTTTAGGCTGGTTGGCAGAGGCTGAGAGCAGGCAAATTAAAGATCTCTGGAAAGCAGAGTCCTCAGTCTGTATTCCACTCAGATGTGCTCCCAAACAGTGAGGAGAAACATCTGGGCTGATGAGTTCTACCTCAGTGGTGGAACTCTTGACTAACACCTGAGTTAGACGCCTAGAACCAATTAAAAAAATAAAAGATCAAAGGTATACATGTGAAAGCTCAGTTCATACTTGAACTCCACGTGAGCACAATAAAACATAACTGTTAGCACCATGGCTGATATTATTCTATCTTAAAATTCAAGTAAAAATAGCTAAGGCTGAGATAGAAAACCAGTGTCGCCCAGCTAAGTACAGAAGCACCTACTTAGTGTTTTCATTTGTTTTATTTGCTGAAATGATTCTTCTTGGTTGTCTTAGTTAGGGTTTCCATTGCTGTGAAGAGACACCATGACCAAGGCAACTCTTATAAAGGACAACATTTAACTGGGGCTGGCTCACATTTTCAGAGGTTTAGTCCATTATCATCATGGCTGGAAGCAAGCCATACACACACACACACACACACACACACACACACACACACAGGCATGCACACATACACACACACACACACACAGAGAGAGAGAGAGAGAGAGAGAGAGAGAGAGAACAATAAATAAACTTTAAAAACAAGCAAATATGGAATTGAGAATGTAGTTCCCTGGGAGAGCTCTTACTAAGCATATGTGTGACCCTAAATCAATGGTTCTTAACCTGTGGGTTATGACCCCTGGGGGGGGCCTAATCAAATATCCTGTATATCAGATACTTATATTACCATTCATAACAGTAGAAAATAACAGTTATTAAATAGCAACGAAATAACTTTATGGTTGGGGGTCACCACAACATGAGGGACTGCATAAAAGGGTCACAGCATGAGAAAGGTTAAGAACCATCGCCCTAAACTCAATCTCTAGCCCCCAAAACAAAATGACAAGAGTCCATGGGCATCATTCATTGAGTGTCCTTAAGACCTTAGAAGGTTTCTAGGTTGTTTGTTCAAAGGCTCTGTTTAAGAATCCTGAGGGTGATGGCACATGCCTTTAATCCCAGCACTTGGGAGGCAGAGGCAGGTGAATTTCTGAGTTCGAGGCCATCCTGGTCTACAGAGTGAGTTCCAGGACAGCCAGGGCTACACAGAGAAACCCTGTCTCGAAAAAAACAAACAAACAAACAAAAAGATTCCTGAGGGCTGGGGTGGCTGCCCAGTGGAGAAACTGCTTGTCTTGCATTGTGAGGACTTGAGTTTGAACCCCCAGAACCCACATAAAGCCAGGGCTGGTGGAGCACCTCTATAATCCCGGTGTTCCTCAGGTGAGATGCAGGGCAGAGACAGGGCTCTCCAAAAGTTCGGGCCAACTAGCCTGTGGTGCACAGCACCAATCAACATCAAAGAGAAAGGCTGCCCCAGACAAGGTGGGCAGCAAGTGCTGACAGCAGTTTGTCTTGCACACACATACAGAAGGAAATAAACTCTTGGGTTGGCAGCGTAGCTCGGCGGTAGTGTGTGCTTTGTAGGCACAGGGCTCTCAGCTTGATTCCCATCACCAAAAAGAAAGAAAACTCTCAAGATGAAAGTTGAGAGGTGCAAGGAAAGGGGGTGTTACAGGTTTGAGGGCAAACCAGATTGCCCGACCTCCGGTTTCTTCCCACCACTTTCAAAATGTGATCAATTGCTTACCTGAACTGTGTTTCAGCTTCCACAAGAGCATAATAAGATAATTATAGTACCTACCTCATCTCATAAGCCAAATTGCTTAGAACAGTGAGAGCCCTGCATACAAGTAGCTGTTATGATATATGATCAATATTATAAAAGTGAGATACACTCCAGCACCCTCAAGCCTTTCGGCCCATCAGAATCGCTCACCGCCTCCATGCATGACCCTAGCTCATGGAAACCATTGTCAGAAAATCAGTAAAACACACACACGATTGTCACAGTGAAAGGAACTGGCTGCACCCCGTTTCCAAAGTGACTTCTGCTGGCCAGGCATTACAGGCCATTATCAGGAAGGTGGCCTCCCTGTGGACAAACTTGAATGGCTTCCCAATAAACTTGAGTGCTAGGCTAGCACCTGAGTTCCAAGGCAGGAAAGTCCTGTCAGGTACAGGAAATGCAGGCTCCATTGTTTTTCTTTTTTTTTAATTCTTTTTTTTTTTTTAAAGATTTTATTTACTTATTATATATAAGTACACTGTAGCTGTCTTCAGACATACCAGAAGAGGGCATCAGATCTCATTACGGATGGTTGTGAGCCACCATGTGGTTGCTGGGATTTGAACTCAGGACCTTTGAAAGAGCAGTCAGTGTTCTTAACCACTGAGCCTTCTCTCCAGCCCCGGCTCCATTGTTTTTCAACCCAGGGTTTCACCGCCTTCATTTCAGCCTCTCCCAGTAGTTGGAAGAAGTTGTTAAAACAAACAACAACAACAAAACCTAACAACTCAACTTGTTGAAACCAGCTCTCCAGAAAGACAACATGGCAAAGTTACTCTCTTTCTTAACTAGGGATTGGTGCAAACTTCATCGTCACTCCTCTCCTTCCTATGCACAATCAACTTCAAACAAAGATGTCTGCACGTATTAGCATATATGAGGATTGGAGAAATATGGCTTCTTAAGTTCATCTGTTTTCCACCAGCCCGAATCCCACATAGACTGGGAGGACATGCTTCAAGACATGCTTAAATTTTACTTCCATAGTGAAATGCCTTGGTATCTGATTGCTGGTATTTTGAGCCGCAAAACACAAAGCTGCCTCATTTAGTCACTGAGAGGAAAAGAGCCTATGCCCGAAGGACCTTGGGATACTTTGTGTCAACAAATCAGAAGAAAATTATCTCAATCCTTGTGGCACCGTTTTTCTCTGTCCAATCACATTAGGGCAGTGACAGGTCTGTGATTGGATAGGAATAGGGAGGCAGAGCTAGAAGTTTAGGAGTGAGGAGTGAGGAGGTCAGAGGAGAGAAATCAACATGGAGGCAGATGAACAGGAAGAGGATCCAGACCCTGCCTGGTTTTAAACAGCCACAAGTAGCTAAGGTTTTCACAAGGTTAGAATAATTGGGTTAAAGCATTATCTTTATCATTTGGCTCTGAAATTATTGTATTGGCGCCTTGTAAATTGTGATCTTATTGATAAATAAACCTGATTGGCCTTAAGAGTCATGTTTCTACCGGGTAACTAGGTGCTAGATGACTGGTTGTGGGGTGTGTGGGGCGTTGCATGTAAGCAAGATGAACTCGCAAGCTGGAAAGGAATAGCATGACCCCTTTGGGACATAGTGTTGAGGCCGGTCAATACCAGTACTGCCAGGCAGGCTCTCTGCCGACAGAACCAGGTGAGAGGGAGAGAGCCCGGTCCAGCTGAGCCTCTCGGGGCTGAGCGGGATGGTGAGTGTCGCAGCTCGGATCTCCTACCTCCGGAGAATAACCACACCGAGCCTGGAGTCTGTCAAAGCAGGAACTCGTTTTTATGTATCAACCCTTTCTTTTATATAGGGCTGAGAGAGGAGGTAGTTTTCAGCTGGGGTGAAATGACATAGGGGGAGGGGAAAGTTGACGAGGAGATTTTACTCTAGGTCAGCAGGATCTAGGCAAAGGCAGGCTTAAGCAGGTTAGGTCGAGTCACTCCAGTACGGAAATGACTGAGACAGTTTACAAAACTCAAGCCAGACTCAGGTTTGTCCTCAAGGCCCAAACCAGGGCCAAATAGAGCCCAACACAGTACTAGAGCGGTGGTCCGGCGGGGCAGGAGAGATTGAGGGGTGGTCTTTTTTAATATTACCCACTACAGTTCCCCAAGATGGTAAAGATAAGTACTCTTTGCCAAAGACTGCAGGTTGGGAATGGAGCATTGTTCTTGGCTTTTCTAACCTATTAAAGTTCCAGAATCGCATCCTTGCCTCTTCCAGGCTGGACATTGTGTAATAAGCGTTTAATAGATCCAAAATTAATAATAGCCTGAGGAGATTATATTTAACCATGTGTAAACATCTTTTTTTAAAAAAAATTTATTAATTTTATTTGCATGAGTACACTGTAGCTGTACAGATGGCCGTGAGCCATCATGTGGCTGCTGGGAATTGAACTCAGGATGGCCCCCCTCGCTCTGGCGCAATTCACTGTAGCTGTCTTCAGACGCACCAGAAGAGAGTGTCAGATCTCATTACGGGTGGTTGTGAGCCACCATGTGGTTGCTGGGATTCGAACTCAGGACCTTCGGAAGAGCAGTCAGTGCTCTTACCCGCTGAGCCGTCTCGCCAGCCCCATGCGTAAACATCTTGTGTGAAGAAAACAGAATAGAAGCAATGTTAAAACAAGCTGGGAAGAGCCAGAGCGTTTAGGAAGTCTTTAGGCAGGTTCCCCAGTGGAGCAGAATAGATACAATGTAGACAGCCACATCTGGAATAAGCCACGACTATTCACTAGATTGGCTTACCCAACTTGTTGGTGTAGGTAGTCCAACCGTAGCTGGAGAGGCTGGGAACCTGTGTGTAGCTCTGTCTGATAAGCTGGATGTCTCAGCATTCTGTTTGTAAGAACACCTGGAAGATTCCTGGAGAGGTATTACCCTTCATTCACATCGGAAAAGCTGGAAGGCTGAAAAACTAGGCATCTAATGTCAGCAGAGCATGTTGGCACAGTAGTGAGGGGGATAGACTCACCAGCAAGAAGTGAAGATCGGCAAGCAAGAAGTACCGTTTGTCTTCACTCTTCTTCCTCTTAAGGTCCCATCATGGTACTGCAACTCTGCAGGAGGGCCTTCTCCACTCGGTAATCAGTAATTCTTTCTGGAAATCTCCTTCCAGATCCTCCCAGTATGGCGCCCTTAGTTGATTCCAGATTCTATCAAGTCGACAATCAAGATTAACCATGGCAGTAGTCAAGTGTTAAGTGCTTTAAATGACCCAGTTATTTTTTTTTCTCACTACATAGTAACCTTTTTCCTTAATAGGGTCGCTTGTAGTTATCCCTTGACTGTCCAATAAAGTCACAAAAATAATAGACGACATTGTAAACTGAATTTTCTATGTTGACATCCTAATGTGATGTCTTGGTGGTAGGAGATGGGAACTTTGGGAGGTGAACTGATCACTCGCTAGAGCTCTCATGAATGAGATTCGCAGTCCTGATGTTAGGGTTCGTTATCAGCCCGACGGAATCTAGAACCACCTGGAAGAGGGGCTTCTGAACTAGCCGTAGGTCTTCACTAAGGTCCTCCTGCTTGCCTAGCTAAGCCATCCTCCCGGGCCTTTCGGCTGCATTCTTGTGGGCTTCCTAGCCAACTGTCTGTCTTGAGATGATCAAATAAATACCGGAGATTCTCTCCTTTCTTTCTTCCTTCCTGGAAAGGACATGGCTGGTGGCCAGAAGTCTGGAAGCCAAGTAAAGCCAGAAAGCAGTGCCTTATTTGACCTATGAACCCTGACATGCAGTATCTCTGGCAGGGTAGAGTCCCTCTCCCTCCCCTCTGGCTGGGCAGATGCGGGAGGCTGCCCTCGCTCTCCACACCACCCGGGTGGGCATCTGGCTGTGGGAAGCCACAATTCCAATCTGCGGCGAGTGGAGAGGGGACTGCCCATGGGCTCTCAGTCTCAAACATCCCAGACACCACTGGATATCTCGGAAGAGCTGAGAACGAATTGGGTGCCCCTGGGGCAGCTCAGTCAGCCCCAGGGCCAAAGAGAGAAGGAGCTGGGAGCGGAAGGAGTGCCCGGTGGTTTCCTCCCAGGCATAGGGCATGAGACCTTGGTCCAGTCTCTCAGCTGTAGCTGGAAGACTTTCCTTCAGGAGATTAGAAGCAGCTCTTTAGAAGAAGGCCTAAACCATTGCTCTAACATGTGAGTTTAGATGAAAGGAGGCAATCCATGGTCTTAAGGCATTTATTTTAGATGAGAGGAGAGGAGAAAGAGAAGGGGGGGGGGAGAAGATAGAAAAATAGAGGCCGGCCTTGGCCACTTGGAGAGAGGGGGAAGGGGAAAGAGGGAGCAAGAGGTGAGAGGAAAGACAAGAAGAGTAAGAGGTTGAGAGGGGGGGAGGGGTCAAGTATCTCCTTTTATAGTGGGCTGTGCTATCTTTCTGTTCCCAAGGGCAGGGCATACCTGGCTGTGCTCAGTTGACTGGGGGTGGAGTCCAGCCAGAATACTAGGAGCTGGGGGCATTGTCTAGCCACAGGATAATGGAGTGAGGGCTCCTAGTGTCAGAGTTTGTCTGGGGGCGTAGCTTTACTGTTTCATCCCTTGTAGAATTCTCTACTGGGTCTCCAGAGTAAGCCTCACTCAACCAAGAACACAGACTGCCTTTCACAGTCTAACAGATGTGTGTGTCTCTCTTTGTGTGTGTACTCTATCTGCATGTACACCTGCATGCCAGAAGAGGACATCAGATCTCATTATATATGGTTGTGAACCACCATGTAGTTGATGGGAATTGAATTCAGAAGCTCTGGAAGAGCAGTCAGTGTGTTCTTACCTGCTGAGCCATCTCTCCAGCCTCCATATTTCTTCTTTAAAAAGATTTTTTTTTTTCCTAGATTGGGTCTTACTAGACCCACTAGACCCTAGACCAGGCTGGCTTCAAACTCACAGAATTCTACCTGCCTCTGCCTCCCAAGCACTTAGATTAGAAGTGTACATCACCATACCTGGCCCTGAAATGTTTGTTTAAGTATTGTAATGGCTATTCCTGGTTGTCAACTTGATTGTATCTGGAATGAACTACAATCCAGAATTGGAGGCCTCACCTGTGATCCAGATCTTGAGGCTGGAAGACACAAGTTTCTGACCTGAATCTTGGCATGGAGATCTTGAGATATAGTGGCTATGAAAAGCTTAGACCCAGGAAAAGTATAGTACACACATTTAATCCCAGGAGACTAAGGCAAGGAGATCTCTAAATTCAAGGTTAGCCTAGAACAAAACAAATCCCAGATCCAGGCATGGTGGTACACATCTTTAATCTGGGCCACACCTTCTGCTGAGATCTACATAAGGACATTGGAAGAAGGGAGATTTGCTCTTCTTTGCCTGCTTGCATGTATTTGCCAGTACATCTGTTGGAACCTACTTCTACAGAAGACCAGCTGAAATAACTAGCCTTGTGGAACTGAGTAACGACTAGATTCTTAGACTTCCATTCACAGCTGACCATTGTTGGAAACCTGGACTATAGACTATAAGTCATCATAATAAATTCCTTTAATATATAAAGACTATCCATAAGTTCTGGGACTCTAGAGAACCCTGACTAATACAGAAGTTGGTACCAGGAGTGGTTCTAGAAGACCCGAAGTACAAGGATGAATCTTTTAAGAATATGGAGTCTGTTTAGTAATTCACCAGCACCTTCAACTACTGAAACCTCTCCAGATTCTCTCTCTCCTGGGTGCACGGAGAATATGGAAGGCCTGTGGTGGAAACTATATTTCAAACAAAGAAGCTAATGCCTTTGATTATCTTGATCCTTCAACTGTAATTGGCAATGAATTAGGTGACCCAGTGTACCAAATTTTCTACAATTTGGAGGAAAATTGAAAAATGATTTTGCTGGCTTGTTGCTCTTGGGATCTCTGAAAAATTTGATGAAGGAGAAGAAGGAGCTATATGATAAAATTGAATGGCTCCAGATGCAAATTAACAATCTAAAGGTTTCTAAGTGTGGGCTTGTAGAGAATCTTATCTCCAGCAACCATAGATCTCCAGTTGCAGAAAACAAAACTGAAAACTTCATTACAAGGTCGGCTGAATTACAGCAAAAAGTCAGCCTCAGAGGGTGTCAGCAGTTAAAGTAAGGACATTATTGGCAAAGAATGGGATCCTTTAACTTGGGATGGGGATTCTAGGATTCTAGGAGGAGCCTGTTGAAGCTGAGAACTTTGAATCCTCAGATTCTCAAGGGTTTGCCTCACGTAAAGAAGTACTCTTAGCCCTACCCCTGGAAATAATGCCTTTTTCACATGAGAAAATTAATCCCTAAGAGTCTGATAAACCAGCAGTGACTTTCTCTGAAGAAAATGCTGGGCAAGACAATACTGATGTTCCTCAAGGCCCACCAGTAGTTTCTTCTAGAACTATAACCAGACTCAAGGCAAATCAGGCCCCTAGAAGGGAGGTAGAAAGTGTAGTCCATGAGGAAATGTGCTACACTACTAAGGAGCTTAATGAGTTTGCTAATTCATTCAAGCAGAAGTCTGGGGAATATGTGTGGGAATGGATTTTAAGGGTGTGGGACAATGGTGGAAGGAACGTAAAACTAGATCAGGCTGAGTTTATTGATGTGGACCCTCTGAGTGGAGATTCTAGGTTTAATATGGAGGCTCACGCAGTTAAAAAAAAAAAAAAGGTGTCAAAGAAGTTTGTTTGAATGTTTGGCTGATGTTTATCAAAAGATGGTCTACTGAAAAGGAGTTGGAGATGCCTAATATCCCTTGGCTTAGTGTTGACAAAGGGATATTAAGGCTCAGGGAAATTGCAATGCTAGAGTGGACACGTTGTATAAAACCTAATCCTCACAATGGGAAGGTCCAGAAGATTCGCCCTTCACCAATCCTATAAGTTGCAAACTGGTGAGAGGGGCACCAGCACATTTGAAGAGTTTTGTTCTTGTCCTTTTCCTGAGCCAGATCTTAGGATTGGAGATGATGCTGCTCAATTGGATGGATTAAATGCAATGGGTTTAATTGGGCCCCTGAGGTAACAAGGGCCAGGTGGAAGCATTGAATTGGCAGAGACAAGGTGATCGTAGTTATTATAATGGGCAGTGTAGACAAAACAATGTTTATAATGACCTAGCCTGTAATAGTCAACACAGAAGAGGTAAAATTTATAATGGCAGGATTCATACGGACTTTTGGTACTGGCTAATTAGTCATGGTGTTTCCAGGCATGAAATAGATAGGAAGTCTACTGCATATCTGTTTGATCTGTATAAGAAGAAAAATTCTCAAACAAATGAAAGAAAGGCTACATTGGATCGTGGCAAAAGGCATTCTCAACCCGTGAATCAATTTCCAGACTTGAGCCAGTTTGCAGATCCAGGACCCCTTGAATGAAGGGGTGGCCAGGCTCCCCTGAGGAAGGATCTTGAAAAGATACCTAAAAGTTTTGCTGTTAGCCTTTCTCCAGTTCTCCCCTAGAGGGACTACAGCCTTTCATAAGGGTAAGTGTACACTGGGGGAAAGGAAATAATCAGACCTTCTGGGGTCTATTGGATATTGGTTCTGAATTGATGCTGATCCCAGGAATCCCAAGAAACATTGTGACCCTCCAGTTAAAGTAGGGGCTTATGGAGGACAGGTGATTGATGGAGTTTTGACTGAGGTCTGACTCACAGTAGGTCCGGTAGGTCCCTGAGCACATCCTGTGATCATTTCCCCAGTTCCAGAATGTAAAATTGGGATAGATATACTTAAAAATTGGCAGAATTCTCACATTGGTTCCCTGACCTGTGGACTGAGGGCTATTATGGTTGGAAAGGCTAAATGAAAGCCTTTAGAGTTGCCTCTGCCAAAGAAAATAGTGAATCAAAACAGTATCATATTCCTGGCGGAATTGCAGAAATTACTGCCACCATTATGTACTTGAAAGATGCAGGAGTGGTGGTTCCCCCACATCTCCCTTTAACTCTCCTATCTGGCCAGTGCAGAAGACAGATGGATCATGGAGAATGACAGTTGACTATTGAAAACTAAATCAGGTAGTAACTCAGATTGCAGCTGCTATAACAGATGTAGTTCTGTTACTTGGGCAAATTAACACATCTCCTGGTACCTGGTATGCAGCCATTGATCTGGCAAATGCCTTCTTCTCAGTACCTATCCATAAGGACCACCAGAAGCAATTTGCTTTCAGTTGGCAAAGCCAGCAGTATACCTTTACAGTTTTGCCTCAAGGATATATTAACTCTCCTGCCCTGTGTCATAACTTAGTTAGAAGGGATCTTGATCATCTGTCTCTTTCAGAAAATATCACATTGGGGCACTATATTGATGACATTATGCTGATTGGACCAAGTGAGCAGAAAGTAGCAACCACTTTGGACTCATTGGTAATACATATCAGAGGATGGGAAATAAATCCAACCAAAATTCAAGGACCATCTACCTCAGTGAAATTTTTAGGAGTCCAGTGGTGTGGGACATGCAGAGATATTCCTTCTAAAGTGAAAGATAAGTTATTACACCTGGTCCCTCCCACCACCAAGAAAGAAGCACAATATTTAGTGGGTCTATTTGGATTCTGGAGACAATACATTTCTCACTTGGGTGTGTTACTCAGGCCCATTTACCAAGTGACTAGAAAAGCTGCTAGCTTTCTGGGGTCCTGGAACAGGAGAAGGCTCTTCAACAGGTCCAGGCTGCTGTGCAGGCTGCTCTACCACTTGGACCATATGACCCAGCAGACCAGATGGTACTTGAGGTGTCTGTGGCAGATAGAGATGCTGTTTGGAGCCTCTGGCAGGCCCCTGTAGGTGAATCACAGAAGAGACCTTTGGGATTTTGGAGCAAAGCTCTACCATTATCTGCAGACAACTATTCTCCCTGTGAAAAACAGCTCTTGGCCTGCTATTGGGCCTTAGTGGAAACTGAACATTTGACAATAGGACACCAAGTACTCATGAGACCTGAACTGCCCATCATGAGCTGGGTGTTATCAGACCCTCCAAGTCATAAAGTAGGACGTGTACAGCAGCAGTCTATGGTCAAATGAAAGTGGTCTATATGTGATTGAGCCTGAGCAGGTTCTGAAGGCACAAGCAAGTTACATGAAGAAACTGCTCAAATGCCTATGATTTCTACTCATGTTGCAATGCCACCTGCTGCTGAGCATGCACCTGTAGCCTCATGGGGCATTCCCTATGATCGGCTGACTGAAGAAAAGAATACTAGGACCTGGTTTACTGATGACTCTGCACGTTATGCAGGTACCACCCAGAAGTGGACAACTGCACCATTACAACCCCACTCCTAGTACCAGCTTCTGTATTAGTCAGAGTTCTCTAGTGTCACAGAACTTATGGGTAGTCTTTATATATTAAGGGAATTTGTTATGATGACTTACAGTCTGTAGTGCAACTCCTCAGCAATGGGCAGCTGTGAATGGAAGTCCAAGAATCTAGCAGTTGCTCAGTCCCACAAGGCTAGTTGTTTCAGCTGGTCTTCTATAGAAGTAGATTCCAACAGATGTGTCATGGTATTCCAGACAGTTTTGTTTTTGACCAAGGAACTCATTTCACAGCCAGAGAAGTACAACAATGGGCCCACGGTCATAGAATCCACTGGTCTTACCATGTTCCCCACCATCCTGAAGCAGCTGATCTGAAAGAAAGATGGAATGGCCTTTTGAAGACACAGTTGTGGCACCAATTAGATAGCAGCAGCATGGAGGGCTGGGGCAGACTTCTCAGAAGGCAGTATATGCTTTGAATCAGTGTCTAATATATGGTACACTTTCTTCCATAGCCAGGATCCACGAGTCCAGAATCAAGGGGTAGTAGAAAAGGGAATAGTTCCACTCACTATCACTCCTAGTGACCCTCTAGGAAAATCTTTGCTTCCTGTTCCCACAACCGTAGGTTCTGCTGGCCTAGAAATTTTGGTTCCAGAGGGGGGAGTGCTCCCACCAGGAGCACAATAAACATGTCATTGAACTGGAAGCTCAGACTTCCCCTGGTCATTTTGGGCTTCTAAAGCCCTTAAATGCCTTCCAGTTTAGAATTCCCAGTGCATGTTTTCCTACAGGTTCATTTCTCTGCTGGGCCACCACCCCCGCATTTGCTCATTGTGGCTATCTTTTGTGTTCTTGAGATCCACATGACAACTTCTTTGATATCTAATTCTAGCACATGCCATCTCTAGGTGTATGTCTAGACTTTTCCTTGACTGTAAGGTTAAATTTTCCTACGTTTTCATATGCTAGTTACTTACTATTTATACTGAATACTGTTCAGTGATACTTTGTGGGGACTCTGGCTTTTATCATGTTTCTCTGAAGACTTCGATTCTTCAGGAAAATCACTGGCTGATCACTTAGGTTTATAAGGTCTTGATTTAATATTTTTCCCCAAGGTGGGCCTATTTAAAACCCAAGGTGTTTACTCAGCCCCTTTAACTTGGCAGCCTCCAGATGCCAAACTCTGCTCTGCAATAGATAGCAGCCGATGTGTCTGCTCAGTTCTTCCAACTATCACTTTCCGCTGGACATTTTGGGATGCGTCTGAATAAACAGAGACCAGAGGTGAACTAAGTATTTGACAGTCTAGGTGCAGACGTGGGGTCTCCCTACTCTGTGGCTCCTTCTTTTATGAGATCTCACCCCAGATTTCTAGTCTCTTGTGCAGCTACAAGAGCTCAGCCTTTAACAGCTCAAAATGGGTTTTCTGTGGCTTCTACGTGGCCTGCCTGGTATACATGAGAAGAGTCCGTATGAACGCAGCACTCACCTGGCAAGTGTGGTTCCTGCTCCCAAGGCTTGACAGTCCTCCACCCACCCTTGTTCTCTCTCCAGGTTCTTTAAAGAGCTGTAAGATTTTTGTCTAGAACTGATTATTGTTTTCTGTGGGAGAATTGTTGTACTTAACGACACTCACATTATCAATGTCACAACTCTCGGGCCTCCCTCACCAACAGGAGAATGTTTTTCCTCCTCCTCCCGCTCCTGGCTTTCCTCCTGTCTTCTTATCTTTCTGAAGCATTACTATATTTTACATCTCTGGTAAAAGACAAAAGACCTTCATAAAATAAGTTTTGGGTTTTATTATTGTTGTTGCTGTTGCTGTTTCAGTTTTTGGACAGTGCCTCACACTGTAGCCTAGGCTGACCTTATCAGACTTAAAGCAACCCTCCTGCCTCAGCCTCCCTAGTGCTGGGATCACAGACTTGAGCCACCGTGCCTAGTGGTCTTCAAAGTTAAAAACAACACAAAGCTCATTCTAAAGTAACTATGTATTTGATTTTTGTTTAAGACAGGCACACTGGTGTGTGCTGGTAATGGCAGTGCTAAGAAGTCTGAAATAGGCCGAGCAGTTATGACACATGCCTTTAATCACAGCACTTAGAAGCAGAGGCAGAGGAAGATCTCTGAGTTTGAGGCTAGTCTGGTCTACAGAGTAATTTCTAGGACAGTCATCTCCAGATGACAGAGAAATCCTGTCTCAAAGAAGAAAGAGAAGGAGGAGGAAGAGGAAGAGGAGGAGAAGGAGAAGGAGAGGAGGAAAAAGAAGAAAAGAGGAGGAGGAAGAGGAAAGGGAGGAGAAGGAGGGGAAGAAGAAGAAGAGGAGGAGGAGGAAGAGGAAGAGGAGGAAGAGGAAGAAGAGGAGGAGGAAGAAGAGGAGGAAGAGGAAAGGGAGGAGGAGGAGGAAGAGGAAGAGGAGGAGGAGGAGGAGGACCAGGACAAGGTAGGATGAAATAAGAGGTTTGTGCTGCAAGATTAAGCCTAGGCTATGTAATAAGATCCTGTCTCTAACCTCCCCTAAATATAACAAACAAACAAACAAAAATTAAAAGTTACCAGTCACCCAGAGAACACTTGCCAGCAGGTGTTAGTGTAAAGCTTCAGTCTCAAGTCTACCAGGCACACAACCTGAAGGGACTCTGGCCAGCTGTTAGATTACATTTCTAAAGCTAGCCACCAAGATCTATTCCCTTATTTGTCACAGCCAAGGTCCAGGTATCAAAGTATTGAAGTCCAGCAATCAAAAACCCCTTTTGCTCACCTAATTAACATGCCCGATTAAAATTAAACACCTCATCCTAACATGAGGTGTCTCCTTTTCCCTTAGAACTGCCATTTGCCTGCGGGCTGCTTCTGCCTCCTCTCCATCCAGTGGCAGTGCTTTGTCCTCTCTCTCCCTTATGCTCCTCTCCTTAGCCTCTATCTCTTGTCTTATTCCCTGCCCTCTCTCTTGTTGAGAGCTTTTGGTGCAGCTTCTAGGAATTTGACATTTGTCACTGGGCTCGGACAAGGAAGGAGGCTCAGATAAGAATATTAGAAACAGCCGGGCACATGCCTTTAATCCCAGCACTTGGGAGGCAGAGGCAGGCGGATTTCTGAGTTCGAGGCCAGCCTGATCTACAGAGTGAGTTCCAGGACAGCCAGGGCTATACAGAGAAACCCTGTCTTGAAAAACCAAAAAAAAAAAAAAAAAGAATATTAGAAACAGTGACCACGGGGCTTTGTTTACTACTCTACCTTACGTAATCTCTTGGTTTACTACTTAATTATTACCTTGTGTGATCTTTTTCTTACTACTTGATGACTTTCCTGTGTGATCTTGTTTACTACTCTACTTGATTACTTCATCTTTGATCTAAGAACTGATTGTGTTTTTTGGCTATACCTAGAATGATATAAAAGCAGGCTGGAGACAAATAAAGCCGCTTCAGCCTCAGTACGGGCTGGAGTCATGTTATAATTTTGTCTAACTTTTTTTTTCAGTCCTCACTCCCTTGCTTTAGATCCTGTTGACTGATTGAGCTGGCTTGGTCACTGTCCCCTCGGGACAAATAAATCTCCTTTTTGCTCAGATGGTCTTGGCGGCGGGTGTGGGGGGGTCCTGAGCCCTGCTCAGATGTAAAAGGAACCATCAAACTTGTCTTGCCTCAAGTAAGATGAACATTAGATTTGATAGATCATGGGTCAAATTTACAAAATGAAAATTACCTAGGAGAGTATCTTCTACATAGGAATCTTTTTGATTGTTTTCTCCCTAATTTTATATCATCTCTGTCTCAATAATAGCGATTTCCTTCCTGTTGTCAATGCCAAATAGACTTTTCTGCCCAGAGCATCCTCAAAGGTGACAGGAGGTGAAGACATCGTGATTCAAGAGACAGGCTTGTCCTCTAACTACTAGATCTCCATTTTCTTTAATATTACATTTGGTTGATGTTTATGTATACAAATCTGAGATTTTTCTCATTTTTGTTCTTTTTTTAAAGTACCATTTCTGTCTTAGTTAGGGTTTCTATTGCTATGATGAAACACCATGACCAAAAAGCAAGTTGGGGAGGGAGGAAAGGGTTTATTTGGCTTCCACTTCCATATCTCTGTTCATCATCAAGGAGGTTGGGACAGGAAATCAAATGGGGCAGGAACCTGGAGGCAGGAGCTGATGCACAGCCCATGGAAGGGTGCTTCTTACTGACTTGCTCCCTATGGCTTGCTCAGCCTGCTTTCTTATAGAACCCAGGACCACCATCCCAGGGATGGCACCACCCACAATGGGCTGTACACTCCCCCATCAATCACCAATTAGGAAAATGCCCTACAACCTAATCTTACAGAGGCATTTTCTCAATTGAGAAAATCTAATGACTTTAGTTTAGGGTCAAGTTGGCATAAAACTATTCACCTTAATTTCTCTTCTCATCCTACAGAAGTCTTTCTAAGTATGTTTTTAAAAGTGTCAATCTGATGTTAATGTTATTTATCATTAATATCAATATTAATGGTATTTTTTGTGCTTTAAAAACAGGACAGGTGTTGGACTTTAGAAGACAGCACTATCTAATTAACCTGTAATCATGTTTTATGGATTTAACTACCATTTTATTTACTGGAAAATTAAGTACATTTTAAAATTTTAGCTCCGACCTCAAGATTTTACATATGTAAAACTATAGGTCAACTAACACTATTGACTAGCCTAAGGTTCCATGGTTATATATAGCAAGGCATGAGTGAATGAGCAAATCTATAAAAACAACATTCAATACCATTCTTCCCTGACCCCTCCAACAGTGGTGAATGGCAATCTAGAGTTAGGAAGAGAAGTCAGGACAAGAAATGTGGACTTGAAAATTCAAAGGCTTAAGACCTTCAGTCCAGCATCATTGTTAGTAACGGGTCTTATAGCTTTAATGTAAAGGTTGTTGAGAATGTAGCCATTCTAAGAGGGTCTATCTTTGGTCCCCTGAGATATTTTTTATCCTTACAAGGTTGTTACATTTTTGTAAGAATCGGTATAAAATGCTCAATTCTACTTCTGATTTATGTTTTTTTATTTGATTCCTGCTTTGTATTTCTGACCATTGTGAGGATAACTTTCAAATACCTCTCTAAGTTCATTTGTATGAATGTCTCTGATGAAAACTTCTTCAATTTTAGAAGTAGCCATTGTTACCTTTCTTTTTTTGCTACATTGATCTTGAGCCTGAAAGACTTGTAAAATTTTCTTTTAAGCTATTTGACTCTAGTCCTGGATCAGGTCAATATCACCTGAAAAATGAACACTTCTGTTAGCCGAAGAATATAAAGAAAATAAACCCCTAGAGAGACAGCATTGACTGGAGATTAGAAGAAGGAGCTCTCAGGATGATAATCCAATTTAATCAGCTGTACTTTTTTTCTGATCTCTCCTTTACCTGTCTTCCCTACCCTGGCTTTTCAAGGGTTGATATGACAACCTACCGCTAATATTTATTCAACAAAGGCACACCTTTATTTTCTTAAGCAACTAGGTTTTTGTTAGTCTCTATGGAGCAACGGGTTCTTTGATCTATTTCGGAAGATGGCATGGCGGAGGGAAAAAAAAAATCCTGCTAAGGGCCTGCCATCATGCATACATGCACAACTGCCTTTTCTGGCTGGCGGCAAGCTAAAGTTGAGTAACATCTAGAACATGGACTTCAGAATAGCTAAGTGACAAGACATTTTGAGAAGTTCGTAGTCATTTGTATTGTAGCCTCTGGCAATGTAATGTATTTGTTCATGAAATTTGTTTTTAAGACTTCGACTTTGGTTTCCATCAATTTTCCTGAAACTCAGCTGTCCGGGTTTCTCTATATTTATCCTGCTTGGGGTTCAATAAGCCTCCTCCATCTTTATGTTTGGGGTAGCGTTAGTTACTATTTCCTCAAACATGTCCTTTGTCCCATTCACCTTCTTATCTTCTTGGGACACTAATTAGTCCTATGTTTCTATGGTGGAAGGGGACACAAGCCACTGTGACATTCTGCTTTCTTTCCTGCAATCCTAAATTCTTGCCCTCTGTTCTCCAGGGTGGATGGATGATTCCTAACCATTTGCTTTCAGAATCCTTTTTGCTTTTGCATCCTCTCCAGGCATCTGATGAGCTTTTCTGCTAAATGTTCTTTCTGTTTCGGTTATTTTATGTTTTCAGCTACAGAATTTCCACGTGTTTCTCTTTTAAACTTTTGGTCTCTGTACTGACAGTTCGTTCATGTTTGCGTTTTTACTATAAGGTATTTTCCTTCCTTCTCTTAAGCGTGGCCTTAATGGCTGTTTTAAAATCCTTTGTTCTTACTTTCAGCATCTAGAAAGACTCTAGGTCAGTTTGCATTGACTGCTTTCAGTTAGATTTTCTTTTACTTTTTTCTATATCTAGGGATTTTGAGGTTCCCTTAAGACGCTACGGAGACTCTGGGCTGTATTCTGTTCTCCTAAGGAGTCTCAGCTGTTTGCTTTAACAGGAAGTTAACTTGGCCTGGCTCAAACTCCAACATCCCTGCTGTGGGTAACAGCTAGAGTCTCTGCTTATTCTGCACTGCTCTGATCAGTTGTAGTTTATATATCAGCTAGAGATCTGGGCAACCCTGGGCTGGCTTTTCCTTTAGCCATGAATTGTACATCAGCTTCATTTAAAAAACAGTAATGGGGCTGAAGAAGGAACTCAGTAGGTAGGAGCACACGCCGGGCTTATAGGGAACCCAAGCTCAGGCCCCAGCACCCATGTTGGTGGTTCATAACAGCCGCTAACTCCAACTCCAGAGGATCTGAGGCCTTCTTCTTGTCTCTGTCGACTCCTTCACTCACAAGCACATACAAACACAGACATGTACACATGTGCATAATTTAACTAGATAAACAGATAGCAGGGGAATGGATTTAGAAGGCAAACACTTTACCACTGAATTAGGTATCTTCCAAATTGCTTCCTTTTTAAAAATTAAACTTTTTCATTTTGAGATAGCTGTAGTTGCTTTACGCCGTTGGAAGAAACAATGGAGATCCCACTACTGTTTACTAATTTCCCACAATCTTAATATATTCCAAAGTACAGTACAATATCACCACATGATGTTGACATTGACAGCGTTGCTCAAGTTCCATATTTTATACTTGCATCTACTTTCCTTCTGCCTGAACCAACTCCTTAAACCTTGGCATGATGGCTATTCCTGGTTGTCAAGTTGACTACATCTGGAATGATCTACAATCCAGAAATGCAGGGTACACCTGTGATCCAGATCTTGAGGCTAGAAGATACAGGCTTCTGACCTGGATCTTGATGTGGAGATCTTGTAGCATAGCGGCCATGAAAAGCTTAGGCCTAAGCAAGGTACATGCCTTTAATTCCAAGAGACTGAGGCAAGCAGATCTCTGAGTTCAAGGTCAGTCTGGGACAAAGCAAGTTCCAGATTCAGGCATGGTAGTACACACCTTTAATCTGGGCCACACCTTCTGCTGGAGGCCTACTTAAGGACATTAGAAGGGAGATTCACTTTTCTTCACCTGCTTGCATTTATTTACCAGAACGTCTGTTGGAACCTACTTCTACAGAAAACCAGCTGAAATAACTAGCCTCGTGGACTGAGAGCAACTACTAGATTCTTGGACTTCCCTTTCACAGCTGCCCATTGTTGCGTTAGTTGGACTACAGGCTGTAAGTCATTCCAATAAATTCCCTAAATATATATCAAAAAGAGACATTGCATAAGTTCTGTGACGCTAGAGAACCCTGACAAATACACTTGGCAACCATTAGTTTCTCTCCTCTGCCTCCATTATTTGTTATTGCAAAAATATTACATGCAGAATCATATAGACTATATAGTGTTGGGGTTTGATTTTTAAGATTGTTTCATTTGTGAACTAAGGCTGGACATACTCCTCTGTGCACTCTGCCTAGGCTTTGCTTAGAGGCGTATTCCACCACAATCAGTTGTATCTGGCTATTTTACTTGCCATAATTTTAATAGATTATTGTGAGACAGACACATCACACACACACACACACACACACACACAGAGTTTACTCAACCCAGAGTGGGTGCCCATGACAGAACAAAGATACCACTAAAGTCTAACTTTGTGAACCAATGAGCTTTACCAGGAGTACTTACTAGAAGATGGGTGAAGGGTTACTTACAGGAATAGAAATACTTAAGGACAGCCACCAAAGGCCTCCTGCCCCTGCACAGTGGCAGCTCATAAAAATTGGGAACCTGGAGCATGCTATACAGAAGTAGGCAGGTTGGATGGTTTCCTTTCCGGGTCACTCCATTGGTCTTAACCCTTCCAGGCAGCATGGTGCTTCTGCTTCTTGAGGGCAGCTAGTCTGGTCTCAGTCTTCTTTGCAGCCTGACAATTGAGACTCTCAGCATTTCTTACTGTTTACTTTGGGAGACAGTGAATCTGCTTAGTTTTAGGGATTTCCTGAGGCTATTTTTGGGTTGTTTACTTTCTGTTTTAAAGAGCTCAGGGCAGGAGGGAATGTTTCAGTCCGGGAGGAAATTGCTATACAGTACATATCCAGGTTGAGATATATGTGTAGTTAATTCAAGAGTTTTTCTTACTTTGTCAAAAAGTTGGTGAAGATGCAGGATAGTGGAGCACAACTTTAAACCTTTAATCCCAGTCCTTAGGAGGCAGAGAGAGGTGAATCTCTGAATTTGAAGCCAGCCTGGTCTACAGAATGAGTTTCAGATAAGCCAGGGCTACACAGAGAAACCTTGTGTCAAACAAACAAACAAAACCCAAAAAACCAGGCATGAGTTCCTTTTTTTTTTTGGTTTTTCAAGACACGGTTTCTCTGTGTAGCCCTGGCTGTCCTGGAACTCACTCTGTAGACCAGGCTGGCCTCGAACTCAAAATTCCGCCTGCCTCTGCCTACCAAATGCTGGGATTAAAGGCGTGCTTCACCACTCTGGACTAAGTTCCTCTTTTAAGACAAAGCTGTCATTAGGTTGCTTGTGGTGCTGATGGATGGGGAGGGTGAGCAGGAAGGCCCCTAGGGCAGAGATTGGGAGTTATCTCCCGCAGCCTCGTGGGTGCCAAAGCCAGACTCTTCTCTCCCACAAAGCTGGAAGAAGAAAGACATTTTTAAACCTTTGCATATGAACTGAGTTACTGTGTGGGATTAGTTGAGTAGAGAAAGGAGGTTGTTTGGTCCACAAAGAGGAAGCAGGAAGGCTCATTGCTCCTTTACTACCCGCCAGGTTAGCCTGAGGCAGTTTGGGAGCATACTAGCCATTGTTCTGTATGGGGCTGGTTTTAGGAAGCATTCCACTAAAGTTTGTTGATTGAAGTTCTGTTGTTGCAAGCCCTGGCACTTGGGAGGCAGAGGCAGGCGGATTTCTGAGTTCGAGGCCAGCCTGGTCTACAGAGTGAGTTTCAGGACAGCAAGGGCTATACAGGGAAACCCTGTCTTGAAAAATCAAACCAAACCAAACCAAACCAAACCAAACCAAACACCAAAAACCAAGGGGCTGGAGAGATGGCTCAGCAGTTAAGAGCACTGACTGCTCTTCCAGAGGTCTTGAGTTCAAACCCCAGCAACCTCATGGTGGCTCACAACCATTCCTAATGGGGTCTGATGCACTCTTCTGGTGTGTCTGAAGACAGCTACAGTGTACTTATATACATTAAATAAATAAATCTTTTTTAAAAAAAGACAGAACAAGCACACTGGATTTTCTTTTTTTAAATTCTCTTTCTCTGATAGTCAGAATTGAGTTTGAGATGTAGTTGAGGTTCCATAACGTGGAAGGTGACTTGGCAGAGCTGCTCAAAGCTTAGCATATCACCTTTTTGATAAAAATGTTCACGTGGGCACACACACATCTTTTCATTCATTTCTTCGATTTTCTGTAATTAAGTATTCAGTGTCAGCAAACTGACCTACTAGGATAATGTTGACAAAGAACGACTAGCAAGCGTTGCAGTAAGTTGTAGTGGAGAATGTCGGGTGGTGAGAGCTCCTGCGCGGCAAGGGGCAGGGCCCTGAGTTTTCCCTCCACAGCCAGAAGCTATATTAGGGGTTTTTCCCTTTATGCATCCTGAAAGCAGACACAGGGGAGGTAAATATATAATTAAAAGGTTATTGAAAATGGAGATTTGTGACCTGAGGTACTCACCAACACAGTAAAACCTGCTGGGCCCTTTGTCTCCAGGTGTGTCTGCTCTGCTGAAGGCTTTGCTTGCTGAGGCCGCTGGGGTTCGGGTTACTGTCCCACCGCCTGGGTTCACGTTACTGTCCCAGGGTGGGTAGGCAGATCTGAGCACTATTTTGAAATCTCATCTGAAAATGATACATTTTACTCCTTGTTGTAGTCTTTGTTCAAAATCCAACCACTGTAAGCCGAAGTCTGACTTGGGTTCACCTCATTGTAAAAGTAACTGAATGCTTAGAAACCCAGTATCAAGTTTCAAACAAGAGGCAATGGAATTCTTTGTGCGGGGTGACTACAAGCCACAGGACACGCCCAGCAGTCCTTAAAGATCATAATAACCCAGGGAATTCAAAGCCCGGTACCGGAGGCTGGTCATTTGGAAGGCTTCACGGGTTAAAAGTCTACTTCTAATCGTTTTGGTTGATAATGAATATTTACTGAATGTCTGTTGTTTTTTCCGATCCTCTGATAATGTCTACACGCACCAGGCTTAGGAAATGGCATTCCTTTCTACTGCTGTGGCAGCCAGTGCTCATCTTTCTCTCCACGCTGTATTCCACACATGTTCTTTAATGTCTTCTGTTTAAAGGAAAACATACCAGTGTGTGATTTACTCAGTGACTTTAACACTGGGTTTCCACTTATCAGATCCTGTACAGGAAATGCGTATTTAAGTCTACCCATACCTATATGGACATATAGTACATATTTTTTTTGAAACTTAAAAATTTAATATTATGAAATGTTTTTTATATTATGAAATGTTTTTATATTATAAAACTTTCTTATATATAATTTAATTTGTTAAATTATAAGATATAAAATAATTTTTAAAAGTGTAAGTAAGTGTCAATTGCTGAAGGAAGACCCCACACTTAGATGGTATATAAAAACAAAGAGCGTTTATTCTATAGAAGCAACCAACATGCAGGGGCCAACCATTTTCTAAAATGGTGACCTCAGACATAGGCATGAAGGCCTTCTTATAGGGAACCGGGGAAACTTTCTAGAAGGATTAGGTAATCTAAAATTTCTTTCTTTTTTTCTTTTTTTCTTTTTTTTTGGTTTTTCGAGACAGGATTTCTCTGTGTAGCCCTGGCTGTCCTGGAACTCACTCTAGACCAGGCTGGCCTCAAACTCAGAAATCTGCCTGCTTCTGTCTCCCAAGTGCTGGGATTAAAGGCATGCACCACCACTGCCCAGCGGTAATCTAAAATTTCATTAGTGGGCATTAGGGGCTCACAGGTGGTCAGAGGTCTGCATTCCTATGTCATGAACGTTTAACCATAGTATGACATTGGACTGTCCTGTGCAGATGGCCCATTCTGAAATAAGATATTTCCCCATTTTTTTGTGGTTATTCCCAGGCTGTTCTTTGGTGTGTGTGGGTGGGGAAGGTATGATCTTGTTCTGGATTTTATGGTCTCTTCCTTATGATTTAGTTTCTGAGACTTATGGTCTATTCCTGAAACTGGTGTCTTACGGCCTTTTTTGAAATCAGGTCTGGTCCTTAAACAGAGACAAATGGGGTTTATGTAGTCCTTTCAAAAGGCACAGCAACTAAGCATATAAAGCTACTCGGATACCTTTATTCATTATGGACTAATCAGCCATATTTGCTTCACTTCACTTCACAAGGTGACCTTGGATCACCTTGAACTGTGGATCCTCTGGCCTCTCCTTTCCAACTGCTAAGATTAGGAACAAGTGCCTGATAATATCCCCCCTCCTTCCCCTCCTCCTCCTCCTTCTTCTCTTTCCTCCTCTTCTTCTTCTTGTTCCTCTCCCTCTTCCTCCTCCCTCTTCTTCTTAGAAAGCATTGGTGACACTAGAGTCCCAGTCTTTCCCACCTCCTCCCCTCCCTCCTCCCTTTCTCTCTCTAGGGTTAACGTCTCTCCCACTTGTTCACATTTTTTTTCTTTCACAGTTCTTCTGTTTTGTGCTTTTCGATTTTGTTAAGGGTTAGCCTTCTCAGAAGTGTTTGCAGTTTGCTTTTCCCCTCAACCTTGTGTTTGAAGCTAGCTACACTGATGCAAGAGGGCTGCTCTGAACAGTTGTTTAAATCCTATTACATGCCTGTACCACTGTTCCTTTCCTGTAGTCATATCCGGGCTTTTTTTGTTTTGTTTTGCTTTTTTTGAGGGGGGTGGTGATGGCTAATCTTGTCAACTTGGTGACACTGGGAGGTGCCTAGGGGATTATTGAAGTGTGCCCCTGAGTGAGTCTTCAGGGTGTTTCCAGAGAGGATTAACTGGGGGTGGGAGTGGGAGACCAGGAGGAAGAGAGGCCAGAGTATGTAAAGCGAATAAATTAATGGAGGAAAAAAAAAAGAAGGAATTCATCCCAAGCATGCAGGGCACCACTGCACATGCTAGGGGCTTTAATGGAACAAAAAGGAGGGCACAGTAACACAGGCACGCTACTTCCTGTCACCTTCTTGTCACGATACACCTTCTTGTCACGATAGACTAGACTTTCTGAAAGCCTGAGCCAAAGAAATCTCTCCTTCACCTCCCTTACTTCCATGTTTGTGTCAGACTTTTGTGCCAGTGACAGAACAGAAGTACAAGTGATACTTTGCTGGTTTGTAATATTTTGCCCTGATATACTATACTAATAGGAATGCGCCAACTACTCCTCAGGCCCAATTGGCTCCAACTTCAAAATAAACTCAAATCTGAACACTCTCCATGCTCTACAATGACCATCAGTATCTTAAGCATCCCCAACTTACACCCCCTCCTGGCTGATCTCTCCAGACTGTACCATCCACGGGTGCAGACTGGGGCACCACAGCCTGTTAAATCCTCCAGTGCCTTCCCATCATGCCTGGAATAAATCCAGAGATCTTTCATACCCAGGAAGCTCCAAATGTCTACTTTTTCTTCCTCTTTTCTTGACTTTCAGGAGTAGAGATTGGGGACTCTTGGCTGTGTACCGTTGTGGAACCAGATGGCAGTCTGCTTGAAACTACCTGCTTGTATAACTTGTATAGAAGTATGCGCCCTTCCTTTCCTTTCTTCCGCTTTTCACTGTGGTATTTTTCCCCCTTCTTACAAGGTTTCATACCTGAAATTCTCCTTTGTATTTCTGCTCCTCCATCAGAATGTAAACTCTCTGGACTCAGAGTAACACCACCTGCTTACAACCCTTGCACAGTTGGGGCAGGACCTTGAAAGCCCCTGATGGTGAAGCCCATAGGGATATACATTGTCTACAGTACACACACAAGCACACAAGTGAAAACTTTTAAGGAAACAGCACACACACTTCCTGGGCTCGCATTGGCTTTCATTGAAAAAGAAATGCAGGAACACAGAGAGACAAGCATGCTCCAAGAAGACAAAAAATGCTCAGTGCAGAACTTTACACAGGCAAAGTGGCCCGGATGTTCCCTTCGTTCTGTGACCTCACATGTTCAGTTTTACTTGCACAAACCATATTCACAAGATCATTGTACTAAGGATTATTTTAGGTCACCATCCACTTATTTATTCACCCAACAAGTGTGGATTGAACTCCTGGCTGCTACCAGGAATTTTGCCAAACAAATCAATAGCTGCTTCTCTTGATGCCTACTTTGGGGACTGGAGTTCTTTGTCTCTGGCACAGAGGAAGGGTGACCCCTGGGCAGTTCCTTCCAATCCATTGTCTTTGTGGGTTATTTATGTCTTTATGGTCAATGTCCAGAGGTGTGTGTGTGTGTGTGTCTTGCAAATGCTCTCGTCACAAAAAAGGGTTGTAGCAACATCAATACCAAGAGAAAAGTTTTGAAATGACGGGGGAATGCTTGCACTTCAAGAAATGTTTTAAATCTATTAATTATAATTAAAGTTTTTTTTTTTTTAAAGCATCCCAGGTTTTTTGGTCGTTGTTGCTTTTCTTCTGTAAGTGTTTTCACTCTTTAAAAACGGGGGAGCCTTGTTTCCTCCCTGTGCAGGTCTTAATGAGAAGGGCTATAAAAAACTCTTCTTTCTAACTCTGGTAGCTCCCAATTTTACCGGGAGAAAAATGGACAATCCACAGTGTAATCGTCGGCAGCCTTTATCTCCGAAAAATAAAGCTCTAAAGAGGTTTTACCCTTCAGATAAGTTTTTACTCATCTGAAGGGCTATTTTTAAACCCATGACACTTCTGAACCAGGAAGCAACAAGACTTAACTCGTTTATTGACTTCTTCAGGTTGTGGTGAGGTAGCTAGATAAGAGGTGCTACGCTCTCAGCTATTTGTGGGTGGTATCGCTCCTGTGTTCTTTAACATCTATCCATTTTTAAGAGATTAAACTGGAGCGAAAGCGAGAACTCTTTCTCACTTTCTGCAAGTAGTCTCTGCCAGTCAGTCCTACCAGCCCCCGTTTTGTATGCAAATCAGACGGCGGGTCCCAGAACCACGGCAGCCACTTTCGCGCCACTTCCCAGGACCGCGCAGCTTCATAAAAAGCCAGAGACACCAAGTTCCCACAACGTCACTGTTTCATAAAACATTCAGCAGTTTCCGAGGACACTCAAGTTTACTACCACCATGAAAACCGCTTCTATTTTTTTCCAGAGCTCGGACGCTTCGGTTACCGCTAGAGAGGTCATCTTAGCTGGCAGGACCTGCGTCCCGGCGCGGGAAAGCCGGTGGCCCCGCCCCTCCGGCGGCTGAGTGCGCGCCCCGCCTCTGTCCCGGAGCTCGGGTTGCTCGGGCTCCGAGTGCTGGTGTGCTCCGACGAACTGTCCCCGTTCTGAGTGCCTGGGTACCCGCCGCCAGCATGGAGGCTCGCCGCGCGCGGGTGAGGCCCGGCCGGGTGCACTGGGGCGGGGTTGGTGGGTGCTACACACGGGCCGGTCGGGGCCACTTCCCTCCGACTCCGCGGGTTAGCTCCACTCACTTGTCCTACGCGCTCCTGATCATCTCCAGGCTGGGGGAGATCACAGATCGATTTTCTTATAATCTTTGCACCCAGGATAACTGAGGGGCAGGTTGATGCGCCCGCTGGCGCGCACGGAGTTGCCAGCGCTCCGGGAACCTGCGGTACGGGCTCTCGTGCTCCACGTGCGCGCCGGAGGCCTGGGACTGACCGCTGGCCGTCGTGTCCAGCGGTCGTGTCCCAGCCTTTCCACCTCCTGGGACCTCGCCCTGCACGACCCGCTTGCGGCGGGTGCGTCGTTACCTACGCGTGCACCGGTGGCCCAGGGATCCTCTTTTGCTCTGCGGCCCCTTCTAACCACTCTAGATCTGCGGGTTTAGCTGAGAAGGCCTTGTGAGCATTTCTTGAGAACTTGGGTTGTGCACGTGGGTGGGGGGAGGTATTGTTTTAGTGCCAGGCTGTGGTCAGGCGCAATTTTAGGGTCCTGCGATGCAAGCTGTGGGCCACGACCGTTTGGTGAGCTTCCCTGCGTCCTCCCAACCCCCTACCGTCCCACCCTTTTCTACCCGACTTGCAGCTGCAAGCTGGAACGTTACTCTTTTGCTCCAACGGAAGCCAGAACTTATGTCCTGCCCTGGAGAGGGTTGAAAAGTGGGGGGATGGGTGGAAAGGAAGACAGTGTCGTGCTTCAAATAAATATCGGGTTCGGGACCCTTGTGGCGGGGTCTGGGTGGGTAAGCGGGATCGTGGTTTCATAGCGGATCTCCGCGCGTGAGGCATTGGGCTTGGAGTTTGGCTTGCCTTAGTACATACATATTTGGGCACCTGACTGGAGGAATCCACTTCACCTCTCCTAGCTTCAGTTTTCTTATTTTCTTATGTCGCTGCAAAGAATTAAGCAAACATCACTACCAAATCTGCCGCCAAGGATCACTCGCCATAAATAGAATTATGAGTTACGTCTGCCAAGAAAGTTCTCCCCAGGCACGACCTTTTGCTCTCCTTTTTTTGGGTGTGTCTTTTCCATCGAAGATATATTTGCCTGGTGAATGACTGTTGGCCTGTCTTGGCTTGTTAAAGATTAGCCTCTTTTCCTGATGGCTTTTGATAGAATGCCTCCCTTGAGGCTGATTTGGAGTTAAATTGATTTGCAAAGTGTAGAGAATTAAAGTCATTTAAGGAGCTGTGTGCTCTTTTGCATTGTATTTCACCACGGTACCTTGGACTTCCTCAACTAGAGAAGACTTCCTCAACTGGACAGACTTTTGAGATCCCTTTTAACTCCTAACAACACTCCACCCAGGCCTGGAACATTTATTGTAAATGCAACCTATATATTTGGTAGCTCTCTCGAATACCACACATTCCTACCATTAGGAACTCAGAAACATCTCCAAATGGTTGATTGGTGTCTACTTAGGAACATGATGTGGAGGCTAGACCACCATCATCTTTGAAATAATTTTATTGTATCTGAGAGACTGAAATGTAAAGTGTTAAGTGCGGAAGGAAGTCTTTCCCTACATGTAGGCATTCTCTGTCCCCTAATACCCTTGGACACTCTGGGGCTGGCACAACTTGCCCTTTTAGGTTTTCAGTGCAAAGACATACTGCTGCTGTCCCTGGACTCCATTTAAGAATATAAGAACTGATAACAACCCTTCAGAAATCTCATTATGTCCAGAGAAATGGCAAATTAGGCTGTCCGGTTACTTTTTCTAGTGGACAGATACAGGGCTCTAAGTGAAAACGAATGGAGCTTTTTCATATCTCTGAGTAACTTGACCTTTATTTGCTTACCTCTGACTTCTAAACCCCAGATTGTAAGTCTCCAGGGGCAATGAGAAAGCTGTCTGGAGACCATGGTCAGAGAGTTCCTATGGAACCAGGTCTTTAACCTGGCCTAGGAGTACTAGTTGACCTCTAACTTGGCTTCTTGTACTATGTATTTTCCGGGCTGATAACACTTGATTTATAAAGACTGTGCAAAACCTCTGTACCCCTCCTTGGAGCAGTGCCTGTTTGGATGACTGCCATCTTAAAACACAGGACCTGCCCAATTTTTGTAGTTTGGGAAATTAGCATCACAGTGCAGAGCCCAAGGCTTACATAAAAAGACCTCATTAGCTTGATTTTTGGCTGAGGGAGAAAAATTGCTCTGCCATTTTGTACTTTTGAAATCTCTTTTTAGAAGTACAGTTCAATGAGAAAAAATGAGGTTGGATTGTAGGAGCTGGCATTAAGCTCTGTGGAGTTCTATAATGGTAAATGCTTAGGAGTTTAAGGTGGGAAGAGAAGCAACTGCAGATATTTGGATAAATTGATAAGTACCATTAAAATATTCTCCAGAAGAGATCCTTCCTTAGAATTTGACCTGAGTTTATTATTTTTTAAAATTTTTATTTATTTTTTGGTGGCAGTTGCCAATCATTTTTCTCTGTAAGGTCTGAAAAAGGATGTGTCCTTCTATCCACTCTGCTGTGTAAACCTATCTGACTGAGAACCGATATCTTCAGTAGTCTTGTACGGCTGGAATCACCCTGCTCAATAGTATTACCATGTCTCTCCACAGCAAAAGGCTCTCAAAGTAAAGAACTTAAAGAATGTCAGATATATGAAGTTGATGTCCATGGAGACGTCGTCATCCTCCGATGACAGTTGTGACAGCTTTGCTTCTGATAATTTTGCAAACACAGTAAGTGCTGCCTGATAATAAACAGGATTGAGTCGGCAATGCTCCAAATGCCCCAAAACACTTTGTGCACGATTAAGAAACTGCTTGCTTTTTGCCTGCATTTTGATAAGCCATTAGGAAACTGCAGCATGCACCTGTCATTTTGCTTTGCTCTTTGCTGTGGTTCTAGGTAGCGATTGTCACAGGCAGGTTAGCTGCTTATTGTATCCTTTTAAAATGTGGACTAACCTAACCCAGCTGATGACTTGCTATAATAACTCAAATCATTTGTAAACCTCCGAACTATTTTTCTTTGTAACAAAAGCCATTCTCTTGTAGTGAGTGCACTTGTAAATGTGATTTGCTCTCTGCACAGTTTATGGAAAATTGGTTCTTGAAAAAAAGAAAAAAATCCACAAGCACATTTATTTATTTATTTATTTTACAGAAACCTAAATTCAGGTCAGATAATCAGTGAAGAACTGGCTAATGTTTTTTATGAGGACTCTGATAATGAATCTTTCTGCAGCTTTTCAAAGAGTGAGGTACGAGATGTATTAAGCCATTGTGGATTTTTACAGAAACCAAGGCCAGAGGCCACTAAGGAATTGGCCAGCATTTTCCATGCCGACTCTGATGATGAATCATTTTGCGGTTTTTCAGAGAGTGAGATACAAGATGGAATGGTGAGTGTGAGAATTTCACCAGTATCAAGCAGGAAGGTACATCGAGAGACAGGAGTCATTGGCTTTTTGAACTGACAACTCCATCCATCCCGGAGATTTTGTCGACCTGATTATAAATAATTTTCTTCATGTCTTATAAAGCCATTTTTACTGATGTCCTACTTGCAGATCTTAAGGATTTTTTTAGGTTTTGGAAAGTTGTTAAGTTGGCTAGCCTCCAGATAACCATTAGCTGCAGAGCTGACCTAGTCACAGGAAACACATATGTCCTAAAGATTAGCTACCGTTGACGCTTACACATGCAGGTGCCCAACCCAAGCTGGGTCCCATGGTTCTAGTTGTAGCTGCATCTTAAGAACCTCTTAGGACCGTGTAGCTCATAACAGGTAGGGCCCTTCTTGCTTCTGTGTCTGCTTATTCTCTGGTCTGCTTTTCCTTGTATGCGTCCTTCGCCTCAGCTCTGTTACCTGCTGTGCCTGTGCCTTATTCTCTGTGCATAGCATGCTTAGATTTCCTCCTAAAGAAGTGGTGCAGTTACAAATCACCCACATGTTATTTCCGTTGCTATCCCTGACAACATTCCTACAGGCCACCACTGGAATGGCACTGCCGTAACAGCACTTGGCCCTAGAACTATCTTATTATCACCATCTATACCTTCACATGTTTTCTCTAATAAGAGACTTTGGTCCAAATTGGTGTTGATTGGCATTCGTTGGCTGGGGCCAGTCTACAGGTCTGGATGGGACCCATTGTTTGTTCTAGGCAGTCTCTTAGCTCTTTGGAGGTATTACTTGTGCTGAATAAAATGCCAGTTGATTAAAAGAGCTAAGAGTCCATAGAAGATTTGACTTCTGATCGCCATCTGTGAATACTAAAAGTACATGAAGTACTAATAGCTATCCATAGGATCCTTACATATTGGTGCTAGGGATCAAACCCATCTATGTTTAGATGTACTAAACATAGACTCTAACATTGAACTAAGTCCTCAGTCCTCCAATTTTTTGGAAGTGTCAGGGAGATGGCTCAGCTTGCCCTGCAAGTACAAGAACTTAAATCCAGTCTCCAGAAACCTCCGTAAATGCCTAGTGGAAGTGACAGCCTGTCTGTAATTCCAACTTCTCAGAAGGCAGAGCTAGAATCCCTAGAGCAAGCTGACTAGCAAGATGAGATACATCAGTGTGCTCGGGGTTTGATTGAGAGACCCTGTCTCAATTAGTAATGTTAAGTAGATGGCTAGGATACATAGAGACTGTTTAGTTTTTGAGCAAGTGAACAGGTTTAGCTATGCTAGTTGTTATGAAGTAATGTCTCACTAGGTCTTGACTTCCAAAATGTTAATTTAAGTGGTACCTAGACTAGTCAGGCTCAAAGGTGGTATTTGCCAGGGGCTGGGGCAGGGGAGACTGGCAATTTTTATGTGTATTTTAATCACAGTTAAGACTGGATTAGAGCCAGGCGGTGGTGGTGCACGCCTTTAATCCCAGCACTTGGGAGGCAGAGGCAGGCGGATTTCTGAGTTCAAGCCCAGCCTGGTCTACAGAGTGAGTTCCAGGATAGCCAGGGCTACACAGAGAAACCCTGACTCGAAAAACCAAAAAAAAAAAACTGAATTAGAAATTGATAGTTTAGGCTTTAAAACCATGTTTATGGATAAATTTAGTTATTCCTGGAGGATTTTTTTGAAAATAGGGATTATTTTTAAGGAAATGAGAAGTGGGCAGGAATTTATGTTTTAAAAAGTTATTTATACGTGTAGGTCTCAGGACGGTAAGGATGTCTCAGACATTGTCCCACCAGTAATAGGGTATTATTCATTTGCAAGACTTGATTTTGTTACCCACCATCCTTGCTGACTAGTTAAGACTGATTTTGCTCATGTCCTTTATTCCAAAAGGATTTTGTGTAGGGCCCTGGTGCCGCTTGTCTGCTACTCCGTGGGTTTTAATAACTCCTTTTCTCTGGTTAACTAGAGACTGCAGTTCAACAGGGAAGGCTGCAGGACCAGAAGTCAGTGCCGGCACTCCGGGCCTCTCAGGGTAGCAATGAATTTCCCAGCACGAAATACCCGGAGGGCAGCCAACAAAAAAGCAGCGCCCCCAAAGCCCTCTGAGAGCTCTGCAAATGATTCC
>NW_022196897.1:59335431-59336247 GCF_008632895.1 Mastomys coucha
CGATGCTCTTTGCTCTTTGGACACTTTGGCTCTGCTACCCTATAGCCATGTTCCTTCTGGTCATCTCTCTTCTCCCCATTAGCAAGCAAACAAGATAGATGACTTATTTCTGTTCCCCCAAGTAGCACATCCCCCACCCCCCCACACACACACATGCTAGATACAAGAAGGTATTTTTTTTTTAAAGAACAGATTGAGGGAAAAGAAAGTACGCACAATCTCTTTGTCAAGTCATATCTTAATAATGATATTTGATTGTATCCCAAGGGACAAAGCTGATGTGACTAAGGATGGGTAATTTGTTGTGTTGTCTATGGCAGAAAAGCAAAGCCTGCATTTCCCTGCTTCCCCCTAGGGAGGCAGGCTGGAAGCCAGCAGGAAATGGGGAGAAGAAACTGGGCATTCTTTGTTTATATGGAGCTAGCATATGTATTTCTGGAGTGTAGAGATGTTAGGGAAGGTTTTTGGATCAGGAGCTCGGGTGTTAGATATTCAGTATCTGGAGTAGAAGAGAAATGGTAGAAACATTAAATAGAAGAATAAATAAAGGTTGCAGTGGCTATATGGTGTTGGGATTTGTTTTCCACACATAATGAAAAAGGCAAAGAAAATAGGAAAATGGGCCTCTTCTTATACTAAAACTACTTAGGGGAAATTGCAGGTTCCCCAGAGTGCTGGTTCTCTCTGTTATGGAGAAAGTGGATCTATCTCGTGTGTTTCATTTGCCAGTCAAAGTCACCTAGAAGACGCACATTCCCAGGTGTGGCTTCCAGAAGGAACCCGGAACGGAGAACTCGACCTCTTACCAGGTCAAGG
>NW_022196897.1:59337220-59344393 GCF_008632895.1 Mastomys coucha
GCCAGTTCTGTGGTCCCTGCCTTCGAAATCGCTATGGCGAGGAGGTCAAGGATGCTCTGCTGGATCCGGTAGGTGCCTGCAATATGTGAGGAGGGGCTTGAGCTCTTGGTGTCAGGAGACCACAGGGTGATGCTGCATGAATATAACTGTCCAGAGAGCTCAGGGCTGCTGCCCAGAGAAGTTGACTGGTGATGGTTGTGTAACTTTCTTGAACTGTATTTTATGGTGTGTATGTCACTGTGTGTGTGTGTGTGTGTGTGTGTGTGTGTGTGTGTGTGTGTGTGTCTTGCTAGGGTTCACACCAAGGGTCTTACATATGCTAGGCAAATGCTCTTATACTGGACCAAAACCTCCTATTTTATGATTTATCTTTTTTTAAAAAATCATGGGTTAACTGGATTGATACTAAGTTTTTTAAAGACTAAGAAACCTAAACAAATGGGTGGAAGGAACATTGAGGCCTAGGCTCAGGGTGCTTTCCCACAATTCTTCAGAACTGGCACTGCCCACCTTGTCGAGGAATTTGCAACTGCAGCTTCTGCCGCCAGCGTGATGGACGGTGCGCCACCGGAGTCCTGGTGTATTTAGCAAAGTACCACGGCTTTGGGAATGTTCATGCTTACTTGAAAAGGTAACGGCCTTTTCTTTCTCTCTCACTTCTGAGCCTTCTGTTCATTTATGTGTCTCGAAAAAAGATGACAGAAGTCAGATGGCTGGTCTGGGGCAGGGAAAGGCTATTAGAAATGCATCTTTAGTGGAGTGGGGAGGTATATGTAAAATTCGGTGTGTGTGTCTAAGATGTGCATTGACAATATATGTTAGGGCTCCATAAAGACATTTTTTTTTTTAAAGAAAAGAATTTGACTTCCCAAAGAGAATTAATGGTTGAAAACCATCTTGACGTCTTCCTTTTGTCTTTCACAGTCTGAAGCAGGAATTTGAAATGCAAGGGTAGAGCCTGAAGATTGTCTACCTGCCTTTGGCCTCTGAAGGCTCTCTTGTTCTTGACAATTATCATCGATGGAAACCTGAGTAGGAATCTTGACCATCATCTGTCTTAGAACTCAATCGGGTTGATCTTGTAGCTCACACTTGTTTCTGAAGCATCATGAAAAGCACACTGCTCATTACATTTCAGCTATATGTAGTGTCTCAGAGCTTGCCCTGGCCCCACCTTATAGCCTCCCTGGTCTTTTGCCACCGCTTAGATTTTGAGCTCTCTCTTTTTTTTTTTTTTGAGACAGGGTTTCTCTGTGTATCCCTGGCTGTCCTGGAACTCATTCTGTAGACCAGGCTGGCCTCGAACTCAGAAATCCACCTGCCTCTGCCTCCCAGCAGCTGGGATTAAAGGCTTGAGCCACCACCACCTGGCTCAGATTCTGAGCTATCTTTACGCGGCAGTTTGAGAATGTGTTTGATCAGGACATACCCAAGCACTTTGGGGTACAGTAGCATTGTGAAGCAACGGTTATGGTGAATTGCAGGCAAGAGCCCTTTAAGTTGTTTACACAGAGTCAAGGCATATGGTTTAGTGTCTAGTGTCTACATTGGCTGATATTTTAAATGGAAAGGCCAAGGCACAGAGGTCTAGAAACCAAGTGGAAAAATTAGTTGTTGTAAAATGGAGTATGGCCACATTGAATAGCTTTCTGGAGAAATACAACTCTTGGATGCCGTGCTCAGTGCACACCTTGTCACAGCTGACACAGTTGCTGCTGTCACCTGGCTTATGTGGTCACCCAAAGGTTTGTGGTAATGTGATACTATAATTCCTTAAATTGCTGTAGAAAAGACGTTCTGGGAAATTAAGATGATAGCTCTGCAATGGGCTGATTTGAAACCTTGGTGACGTTTAATAACGTCACTTTAGATCCTGCCAGTTTCCTGAAGAGGTAACTCTGGGGGTTGTGTCCAGGGTTTCTGTTTAGGTTTTTAAACACTTTTGGAACAATGAGAAGTGACCTGTCAGAGATGGGTACTTTGAACTACTTGTTAATGAGTTACCTCTGCCAGTCTAGTTTATGGGCAGGTGCCTCAAGTCACGCTCCCTCCCCCTTCCCTGTAGGCTGGTCATTCAGTACTGGTGACTAAGTGACTGATCCCCTCACTGTGTAGCCTGTTGCTGTGCCCTCTGTACTCTGTCTGTGACGCTCAATTGGATCTTGAATCCTTCAGTGTAATGCTTTTTATACAAAGGTTTTTATTTTAATAATAAAACATTTTGTTCTAACTTGTGTGTTTATTTTTGTTTAAAAAAGTTTCAATGTTACTTTTTCCCATTTGCTTTGAAAGGGTGTTTCTGCCTCTTCTAAAGAAGTTTCTGAGGTCCACAGCCAACTTTTATACAGGGTCTCATTTGTTGATATGACTCTTAGCTGGAATCTCAAAGTGAACAAGACAGCCACATTGGCTGACTACACAACATGCGCCTGGGGAAGTTTTATGTTATATTTCCTTTATCGTTTGCAGCCCATTGTTGACAGTACTTGAGCGCTTCTATCCGCTTTTCAAATACTTAACAAGACAGAACTAGAAGACACAAAACCTAAAAACTTTAGAGCCAGATGTAACATGGAATCACAGAACCACCACACTGAAGCGGGAGGACGGCAAGCTTGAGGCAGTCCTCAAAAACTGTGTTTTTAAGATGTTATTTTCATGTATATGTTTGCATGGGGTGTATTCATGCACATGTATGTGCAGGTACCCTCAGGAGGCCAGAAGAGGGTGTTGGGTCCTGTGGAGCTCATATAGGCAGTTGTGAACCATCAGTTGTGGGTGCTGACAACTGAACTCAGTCCTAGCAGATCAGCAAGCATTCCTAATTGCTGAGCCATACAGCCCCCTGTGGCTCTTACAACTAAGTTTCTGACCAGGACTGGCTAACTATAGTCTGTATGTCACATCCAACTGCATATACCCTTTTACATTTGTAAAGGAGTTTTTTGGTGGTTTGGTTTTGTTTTGTTTTTTCTTTTAAAAGTGTGACAGGCTGGAGAGATGACTCAGTAATTAAGAGTACCTACTGCACTTGGGAGGATCCAGTACCCATTGGTTTAGTCTACAGCAATCCATAACCGGATAGATACAGTATCCTCTTGAACTTGGTCACCAGACATTACATTAATAAACACTCAAGTGTGCAACAGTATGGCACTATCAGCCACAAACCTAAGATCTGTCTAGCCTGGGACTTTATAGGAAAACATACACACACACACACACCCCAATGTCTTCTGTCTCCTGTATACTCTGATGGGAAGCCATGGTTCTCTGCTCCAAACTTAGGAAGGACCAAGCTGAAAGTTGTTTACTTGGAACATGGATTCAAAAGAAGTCAGTTGCTAGAAATCAAGTCTCAGGATCTTATGAAACCAAACTGTAATTCAACCCTGTTGTGTATGTAAATGGAGCGTGAGGTAAATGCTAGAGTTCGTATAAATTGGCTTGTTTGAAATTTGTGGCAGGTAATTGGTTGAACCCAGGGTCTTCCACATGTTCTTCTGAGCTATACCCCCCAAGTGATTTGCATAATTTTTGACATCAATTTAAGTGATACGGGTTTTCCTTTAAAATAATTAACTGGAGCAGCTCATTGTAACGACCCATCCTCAAAGGAGCCATTGTAGTCCAGCAGAGGGACTATTGAAAAAACCCTACAAATAATGTGGGGAATGAAGAGAGGAAGACAGTATTTTTTCATTTCTGGGCAATTTCAGTCAGATGTTCCCCTCTGCTTTTTGAGATAGGGACTTGGTATGTTGTTGTCCAGGCTGTAGAGCCCTGGAAGAGGGCTTTAAGTTTTATTTAAGCTGATGAGCTCACCTTAGGAACAAGAAAGCCTTGGAGGATGATTAGGCTCCATCTGGAGAGGAAGACCCTGGTGCTGGGTCAAGTCCAGCTGAGGGCATGCTGGGAAGGTGGAGGCTCATTAGGATCAGGGGCTTTATTGGATGTAAAGGCTCAGGAAAATGAGGGCGTGGGGTGATGGAAACCCAGGGTGTTGGAGCATCTGCCTCAGTGTCAGAAACTGGAAGCTTTAGCTGCATGGGTGGAAATCCTGTAAATAGAAGAAGACTATAGAAGAAAGAGGGAAAGAGGAAGCCAAAAACACCAGGTAGGTACTGCCTGAGTCAGAGGGTTGGGGACTAGAAGGGAGACAGTAGGGATGGGGAGTAATGGATAAGGAATGGAGGAATTGGCAGGTTTTAAGGATAGGCTTTTTTTTTTCTTCAAATAGTATCAAGGTACAGAAAGACATTGGAGGGAACGAACAAGGAACAAAGGCCACAAAAGCTAAAGCCACTCACACTCTTTTATTCAGTCTCCTTGGGAATTTTGAGTTTTACAAAGCTAGGGTGTCACATTGAGGACTTTCAAACATCTAGCAGTAACTGCCTGGAGTTGAGGCAGTCAGCCAGAACTCCTCATCAAGCTGTCCATAGATGAGTGTCTAGTGTCCAGCTTCCCAGTCCAGCTCCAGGCATTCTTAGACCTCGGGATAAACAATATTCACATCGCTGGACATGGCTCATTGTCTAACTGTTTAAAATTTCAAGGAAAGAAATTTTAATTTTGCTGGGCAGTGGTGGCACACGCCTTTAATCTCAGTACTCTGGGAGGCAGACAGGTGAATCTCTAAGTTTGAGGCCAGCCTCGTCTACAGAGTGAGTATCAGGACAGCCAGGGCTACACAGAGAAACCTTGTCTTGAAGAACAATTAAAAAAAAAATCTTTTTTTTAAATTTCCCTTTGTAGGTGGGGAAGGGGCTGGAGAGAGGGCAGCACCTAAGAGCACAGGTTGCTCTTCTAACTCTGCCCTGGAAGGACTGTAACCTGAGACTGTGAGCCAAAATAAACCCTTTCTCCTCTAAGTGGTCTTTGTCAGGATATTTTATCTTAGCAAGTAGTGAGGACAATGTGTATGTAAGTATTCATACATCGGTGTCTACATTAGCACTTAAACATATTAATAACTGACATTGCTACATATTTTCAGAATACTGAAATAAGTACTATTGTGACAGAAAACAATTTAATTTTGTTTCCTAGAAGTAGTAAGTCAGCTACTGCCTTTGGTTTATTGGCTTGCTTGCTTTGCTTTTCAAAACCAGGTTGGTCTGAAATGCCTGATCCTTCTGCTCCTACCAGGGGTTGCAGGTGTCCACTGCCCTGCCTGCCCAGATGTGTTTGTTTCGCCTCTTGCCTACCAGATACATAGTAGCATGTGGTACTCACCCTGTCTTTCCCTCACTGTGCCTTCCTCCTTTAACTATATGGGTGAGATGAGTGTGATTTCTATTACTTGAAGAATATTATAGGAGGCTGGAAAGATGGCTCAGGTAGTAAAGGTGCTTATCACCGAAGCTGACAACCTGATTTTGAGCCCTGGAACCTATATGGTAGAAAGACTCCTCCGAGTTGTCCTCAGAACCTCCATACGTGTGCTGTGGCATACATTCACACACATGCACACGTGCACACACACACACACACACACACACACACACCCTGCAGAAAAAATAAATTGAAAAGAATACTCTAGAAAGACTCCTGTGATGCTTCAGTATATGACCATGTAATTAAATAGAAAGTTCCAGAGAAATACAACATGGAGAATGCTTTCCTCGCCCACCTAGAAGACTTTTGTGTGAGTTTATAACAAGCCAAGTCCTCTTTCCTCGCCTGTATTTTAGACAGCTTTACAATGACAGGAATTCATATTTCTGCTTTCTTGTTTTTGTTTGGTTGCCCATAGGTCGGGCCTCAAGGTCATCTTTCAAGCTGAGTAGCTGTAATTCTTTTTCTTCTTAGTGACCATCCTGTATGGCTTTCAAGAAGTAATAACTGACTATCTCTGGATCTTGCCTGGGCTCCCAGGATAGGACCATTTTAAGTATTGTGGTGCTTAAGGAGGAAAATATGTAAATAAAATTCCTTTATGCAAATGCTTTCAGCAAATCTCATTGCCAGCCAAATTCTTGTAAATCATGATAAACAGATGCTACTGAACAAAATGACTAAGTGAAATTAGGGAGATAGATCTATTTATCTTATTTTTTTCAGTGTTGGGGAGGGAGAAAAAGATATTAACTAAATTTTCTTTGCCTGTGTGATGATTAGGGCAGACACCAAGAACTCTATTAATTGATTTCAGCAGGCACAATGAGGGGATGAACCAGTTGGAGAGCTACCCTAAAGAGTAAGGCTTTCTGTGGCAGTTTGGTTTTGTTTTTTACCATAGAGCCAAGCTTCAGAAGCAATCTAACTAGCATCAAAGCTACTGGGTTAGTAACAAGGTTAGTCTAGTTAGTGTTTTACATTTTGCTACTCTTTTTTTTCTTAAGTTAAAAAGAAAATGTTACCATTTCAAAATATAGAATTTGTTGGCTTCCAGTATGTTCATGTAACTGCCCTGACTGCAACTGCAGACAATTCCGAAGTCCCTCACTCTAAACACCAACACCCACCCCGCCTCCCTTGGTCCACCCCCACCCCCTTCCTCCCTCTCCAAGCTCCTGAGCCCATCTGCTTTCTTTCTCTAGAGTTGCCCCGTCTGGGTGTTTGAAATGCACAATTTGTAGTATTCCACTTGGGTTTCTGTTGCTGGGGTAAAAGCGTCATGATTAAAAGGACCTTGGGGCAGAAAGGGTTTATTTGGCTTACATATCCTGCTCCATTACAGTCCAGCATTGAGGGAAATAAAGGCAGGAAACATTGAGGAGAGACAGGCTAGCTTACTGGTTTGCCGCAGGGGCTTGCTCAACTCACTTGCAAGTACAATCAAGGAATACCTGCTAGGGGGCGTGTCACTGCCTCCAGTGGGCTGGGCCCTCCCACAACAGTCATTAACGGGAAATGCCCTGCAGACAAGCTCATCAGCCAATCCTACCGAAGCAGTTCCACAGTTAAGTTCCTGCTTCCCAGACGTCTAGCACAAGAGGGTTGTGCTTGTTTCTATCACCTAGTGTCTGTCCCGCTTCTCAGGACCAGTGCTTACGAATGCTGCAGAATGTATCACATTTCCTATTTCTGCTTAAATGACGTTCTTGGCTTGGTGTGCTGGTGCTTGCCTTTAATCCCAGCACTCTGGAAACGGATTCAAGCAGATCACTGAGTTCAAGTTCAGCTTGGTCTACAGAGTGAGTTCCAGGATAGCCGGGACTACACAGA